>NC_136494.1:118803734-119058734 GCF_053919585.1 Euprymna scolopes
AAAATTCCAAAGTGAATATTTTGTATATTTTTTTTTGTTTTGTACATAGGTGTCATCACTTATCAAGGCCGGAGGCCACTCGAGGACAAGGGTTATAGAGTGTACAGTAGTCAATGGGATAATATTGTAGTAATCGTTAGTAATAGAAATTTGGTAAATTGGATTACTTAAGGGGCGGTTCATCAAGAATTTGTTTATGTTGGACTTGAAGACAATCAAGTTATATGTGCATATTTATATATGTATGTATTAGACTTTTATATAACTGTTGTGTTAGTGTTTTTCTTCTAAGGGGTCTTTGCCTTTGCATCCAAATGAATTCCAGTATAGAATGCTATTTTTTTCATTGAATCAATTGAAACATACTTTATAGAGAGCGATCAATTTGAGCGACTCTGTTACAATAGAAAAATATGCTGCTCAGATTATACGCATATGTATACATGTGTGTGTGTTTGTATATATATAAATACATATATATATATATTAAGATCATAAGATCACTCTCGGCCGTCTGGAATGATACTTACGCTTTATATAAATGTTAATTTCAACTATATTTCTTGCCACGGTTAACGTTGGTTGAGCCGTTTTATCCTTGTTAATGGAATCGGAAATGAGTTCGTTGCTGGGTTCGAATCTCTCGACTGGCAGTAATCATGACTATCTATACTGATGATTTGCGAAAGGATGAAACACAAGTGTCTGCAGATATTAAAATAATTATATATATATATATATATATATATATATATATATATAGTTTTTGTACATAAATAAATTGTTTAATTATTAAAGCTCTATATTTTTGCTCTTGTTTTGGGACGCCACTCATCAAAGACAGAAGCCATTCGAGAATAAGGCTAAATGAGACGGAATTAGAGCCAACTGAAAGATGGGGGGAATTATGGGGATATTAACATTAATTTATAATATGGTTTAAATAGAAGTATTAACTATACCAATTGTGTTGATTCTTGTATCCAATATTGCCAATTAATTTGTCATAGTGAGGTATCACATTTATTTACTTTAAACACTTTTATTTTAATTAAGAAAAGTTATAACATAATTATTATTACTTCTGTCTATCTAATCTAATAGGCGCTTCCGCTTCTTGATCTCTTAAATTGTTCTCTTGTTTTAGATGTTTTAAATTTTTATCTTGACTTTTCTCATTATGTACTGAATATTTGTTAATGGAGCATTTATAAAATGTGTTCCTTATTTCATTCTAAACATTTTCCTTTTTAGAGGATTTTTAAAAAAGTTGCATTAAAAAAAATTTTTTTAAGTTTTTTTTTTTTTGTAATTTTCAGACTTTTAAGACATTATATTTGCTGTTGTTTTTCTTCTGTCAATTCAAGGGGAATCCAGATACCAAGTTTAGACACATTACTGAGTTTATGAATTCATTTTCTATGCTTGATTTTAAAATCTTGGGAATGTTGGCGATTTGTCTGGTTGTCAAGCGGAAATGTTATTCTACTACGTCTTTTATTGGGTCACTGTCGATCACGTTTGGCCAACTAGGGCAAAGAGAGTCTCTTACAGAAATTTTCCTTTTTGAAATTGAGCAAACCATTTTATAACACTCGTTCTATAACATCATATGGTATATCTTTGTGCAGGTTGCACAGTGGCAGTATGAGGAGAAATACAGATGATGATATAATTAGAGACATGTATACACCAATAGAATGAAAAAAAAAATATTTATACTAATACTAAACTCTGCCTGCTTTCCACGATATTTGGTTATATGTCACGTTATTTGAGGGCATATTGTAAAACTAATAAAATAGGTCGGTGTAAGAAATTCGTGCTCTGAGAGCCTTGTGAAACAAACGCATTACAAGTAAAAACATTATCTACTTAGGTGTCAAAGGCAAGATAAGTTACTTTTCTACTTACATTAATAAGTTTTTGTGTTTTCAACTTATTTTCAAGTGTTTTCTTATAAATAAAAGTAATGTATAACACATTACTGTTACCGAAGGCATGATAAGTCGCTCTTTAATAATAAAATAAGATACCTGTACAGAATTCTACCAATGTAAAAAAAAAACAAATAAAATCTGAACCATGACTGAAAGAAAAGGTTATACAAAAAAAAATATGTAAAATAAACGAGTAAATTTATTTTAAAATAAGAAATAAAGTACTTAAAGAATAACTTTACTGCACTGGATGCAGCCTTTCTTTTATTTAGTTCTTTTAGTAGCGCTCTGGGTGCCTCCTGTGCTTATTTTTTAGTACTCTTATAAAAGTATGTTTGTTTTAGTTATTATATTTTGCTATAAACTTGGTTTTCAAACAAATGAGTTCTATAGTAATGAGACATAAAGAAATAAGTTTTAAAAGAAATATGTTAAGCACATTTTTTCATACTGCTTTGTTATTTATGGTCTCGCAATAATCTGAATTAAACTTTAAAAGCAATAAACTATTAATATAATATGACACACGATAAATGATAACTGCTACCTGAAATACTCAATTTCCTAAATATAACAGATACATGCAATAATGTTTTTATAAACTTTAAAACTTAAAATACAATATTTAAATTTATAAAAAAAAAACATTTCATGCCGTGCAAGAAATGCTTTACAAACTTGTAATTTATTTTTAATTGGATTTTTTAGGGGGGGGGAGAGCATTTGTTTGACTCTATCTTACGATTCGAAATCTCTGATCGTCAATGTGTCATTTTTCTGTGGGTTTCTACAGATTACTTTTGGGTGTTTTCTTTTCTGTTTTAATTACTGATGAAGTGGGTGTCAGACTAAGCAACCTGAATAACTTTTCGACTCCTTTAGAAACATGTGTGAAAGTATTTTGTTCCGGAATCAAAATTAAATCATGGAATTTTATCATTTTGACCGTAATACTTTATCATATATTTATGAATTTCATTTTACTTGAGTGGAAATTCTCAGAGTCCATTTTTGGGGTCGAATACTTTATGTCTATATGAAATTCATAGATATTTGAATTAAAGTTTTCCTTTATATCTCAAACATTTACTTAATGAACAAGTTGAGAACATAGTTTTCCTCTCCGCAATTGATTATTTAAATATGTTATAGTATATTTTTCTTTTTTGATATCTTGGTCTTACTGGATTCCAGGACCAAAATTTGTCTAATCTGGTGGAGTATCCAACTTCGTGCTGTTACGTGAGGCAATATCACTTGTAGAAAGTGCACCATTCCTTGTAAAAGCCAATGTGTGATAAACATATTGCAGAGCTCTTATTTCAGTCCTGAGTACTGTGTGATGGTGAATATTTAGTAAAGATTTTACTCATACAAACCATTACACAGAGAGACCTTAGACACTCAAGTTTTCTATCCTATTTGTGTGTGTGTGTGTGTGTGTGTGTGTGTGTGTGTGTGTGTTCACAAGCTGAAAACGAGATTCAAGAACAGCATTAGGAATAAGCTAAATCTCATGTGATCAACTGAGATGGCTTTTAAGAAGAGATGATAAATACCATATAAGGGAGTTTGTACGACTTTCAATAAGCATGTATCACTATACTAACGGCTAAAAGTGTTTTGTCACATGTGCTCCCCCTCACGAATAAATCAGAGCTCATTATGATCCTTGAGATGAAGCCTTCCCCGACCATCAGGCGGTGGATGAGAGCACACACAAAGACAAGAGCAGCACTGTCCTCCTTCGCAGAAGCACCCGACGGCGGCGATCGCCACCCCCATGCCGTCTCTGTGATCATGAGATCAGGGGAGGGGGAGTGTGGAGAAAGAAGTGACTTACCGTTAAAGCGGCTGCGCGTTTGTGCCTGCAGAGCACAAATTGAGAATCAAGATGGCGCCCGCAGGCTTTTATGTGGAAAAAAGTCTCGTGGAATCTCGGGGAATCTCGGAGAATCTCGTACCCTGGTTCCATAAATAACGAGGAAATGAAAGCGGGGGGAACAGACGACTTTTAGTCACTAAAGCGAACGGACGTGTGTAAAAGAAGACTGCGGTGAATGAAACAAACAACGACTCGGTTGAAAGTAGAGTTGTAACGAACACATTATTCTCTAGCCCTCTCTCGCCGGTTCTTCTAATAAACTTTGGCACTTACTCTCTTTCTCTCGCACCTTCTCTCTCATGTGCATGCTCTTCTCACCCTTTCTCTCTCAATCTTTGTCCTTGTTTCGCTCTTTCGTTCTCTCTCTCTCTATCAATCTATCTGTGTTTGTAGGAAAAGATCATAATTTTTGTGTGTGTGCGCATGCGCTTTGTAGGGTTCGGTCGTTTAACGAAGAAAAAATGGCAACTCGCAGTTTCTTTTGTACTTGACGATCACGCGTGAGTAACACAGACTCTCGCCGCTTCTATGCAAATGAGACAATACCTGGCGCATAAAAGGAAACGTGGAGAGAACAGGAGGATGAGCTGGAAGAAGGCGTGTTATGGAGACGAGACGGATACGTCCAATAGACTGTTTAAGTTAATTTAAAAAAAAAACATGGGTGGAAAAGCTCACAACTTTATCGAAACAAACTTTCAAACTAGAGCTCTAAAATTCAGTCTGTACATTTCTTACTGTTTTTAATTTGAACAAAACTAACACTTATTTTAACAATGTTAGGTTGATCTCTTCTCCCTGCAGACACTTTTCTATTCTACTGTTATCAATAGAATAGAAAAAATGTCTTGGAAAGTACTCGACTGAGCTCCAATCCTTGTTTTTTCCTTGTAAGACATCTACAGTGAAATTCTGCATTACTACCACAATGGGAAAAGACTTTCTTTCTTCATCCATATTCCTAGCATCAGACATAATTTCTATGGATAGAGCTTCTTTACAAGGGCTTAGCATCTGTGGAACACATTATTGCAGGACTACGTCCCTGCTGGTTACAACTTGGTTGTTTTCAAATCTAATGTTAACAATATTTTTGTCATAAACAGGCCCCACATTTGCCATGAAAATAACAATAGAGATAGACTTGCAAGGTATCTTCTGTGAAAAAAAGGGTAAATAATGAGGACAAAATGGCATAGCTGAATAGATTTAAAAGACGATTTTGAACCCTGTCAAGACAGGAAAGTGTGCTGTGGTAACAGTACTCCATCTTAGAGCATATTTGAACAGATATTGTTCTGTTTGATGAATTTATTTTGCCCGTTCTGCGACGAGTATTCTTCCAGTCCTATAAATACATAAGAAATAGTGTAATGTAGAAGGCATGCTAAGTTAATCAGTTTCCATTGTAACTCAGAAAATATCCCATCTGGAATTCCTTGTAAAGATTTTCAGAACTGCTGTGTTCTCATCAACATTTTAATGGGATGGGTCGAGCATGT
Source organism: Euprymna scolopes (assembly GCF_053919585.1). Taxonomy (NCBI): domain Eukaryota; kingdom Metazoa; phylum Mollusca; class Cephalopoda; order Sepiida; family Sepiolidae; genus Euprymna; species Euprymna scolopes. The sequence continues at coordinate 118,809,062 of NC_136494.1, forward strand.
AAGATCCCCATTTTAAATGTGTTTTCTTTCTTTAAAAAAAAAAAAAGCAGCCAGTAATGTTTTTCTTGTGTTCCACTAACTTTTTACTGCTAAATTGATAGCAACCTTTTTCATCTCAAAATGATGTGTTCTATAAAATCGTATATCTTTTTCTATATATTTTTTCACTTGAAAAGATATAGAAAAATATATAGGATCTCAACGTGAGATTATTTGCATTGTTATCAATTCTTTAACTATGGTAAATGTAGAAACTTGAGCGCAACAGTTTATAAGGAACGTCAATGTCACATCCACAGCGATTGATTTTCACGTTTTTAAAATAGACGACAATATACAGGAGAACCCCGGAGTACATCATCAAAAATTAGTAATAAAATACAGTAGAGTATATAATACACAGGTATATAATCAAATAACATTAGAAATAACATCATAAAGCGGGGAAAATACCGTAACCAGGGTCCGGAAAACATCGTATTCTACATCATAACCTGATAAAACTGCATCCTATGGCTACCGTATCCCGGGGTTCTATCGTAACTAGTTTCTCGTATTTCATAACATAGGAAACATCAGTCCACACAATGCATATAAAATTCTTCCACTCTATAATAAAGAATATTTTATAAAATTACATTATATATGTGTATGTACTCGATGCCTCTGTTCAGTCTCGAAAGACAAAGGATACCTTCTGTAGGAGCAACTGCGCATGTAACTATGTGGCAAGGGTTGCACAATCTGCAACCACATCTCTTCTGAATTGGCACTGCTTGAGTCCAGTGGCAAGGAGAAGTTCAGGACAACTGGAAACAATGCCAAGATAAGTGGAGAGTACATGCAGCACCTGGAAGTTCCGAATAGTCACCCATCTGGTACTGGCCAGGCTCATCGTTGCTTAACTTTAGTGATCTGATGGGAACCGGTGTGTCAAACGTGATTATGCCGTATGTAGGTGTTGTAAATTCAAAATGGCAGGTTGACTAGAAAGAATCCTTGGTTCCTTTAAGACACTGAGTGTTATATTGAATGCATATAAAAGGTTTGTTTCAGTTTTACATTTTCCTCGGGAATTTTCTTTCGATTCACTTCTAATAAGGAAAATAACTGCTTGAATCCTGTTCCTCTTTTTGATTTTATCCCCTTCTTCTCTCTCTCTTTCTCTCTCTCTTAATTGGAAGCTAATTTATTGAAACCACCCAAAAACGCATCGAAGCACAGAAATTAGGAACCTGAGACTTCTGGAAAATCTACAACAGTGTAGTAAATAATGGGCAATCAACAATTCCCCCACTATCCAACAATCATAAAGTTGTTTGCTCAGCAACTGAGAAGGCTAACATGCTTGCCAGACGGTTTGCCTCCAACTCTACACTGGACTCTGCTAACCACCCCCTCCCTGACTTTCCTTTGCAGATAGACGCAACACTAGATGATCTGAAAATCACCCCTGCTCAGGTGCATGCTATCATAAGAAAGCTTGACACGGCAAAAGCATGTGGACCTGATCTCATCCCGGCTGTGCTATTAAAAAAGTGCGCTGCCGAAGTAGCTCCAGTTCTCTCCAAACTTTACAACAAATACGTTAATGAATCTTGCTTTCCTACCTGCTGGAAAACTGCTTCTGTAGTGCCAGTTTTCAAGAATTCTGACGAAAGAACTGACCCAGTAAATTATCGCCCCATTAGCCTCCTCCCACTTTTCGCCAAAATATTTGAGACCATAATTAACCAAGCTCTAGTCCATCACCTTACAGATGCTAAACTTCTGACTGAACAGCAATATGGATTTAAGCAAGCCGGTTCTACAGCAGACATCCTAACTGTAATTTCAGAACGTATATACCAGTCACTGGACAAAGCGAGGGAGGGTAGAGTGGTAACTTTAGATATATCTAAGGCTTTTGACAGGATATGGCATGAGGGTCTTCTCAAGAAAATCAGATCATACGGCATCACTGGAAGAATACATAACATAATTAGATCCTTCTTGGATAAGAGAAAAGTTCAGGTTGTTCTTGACGGTCGTACATCTAAACAATATGATATAAATGCGGGAGTGCCTCAGGGGTCTATCTTTGGACCTCTGCTATTCTTAATATTCATAAGTGACCTCCCTGACAAAATTGTCTGTTAGATGGGTATGTATGTTGACGACACCACGCTCTATAACAGTCACGACAGGAAAACAAATGGACACATATCTAAAGAAATGGCAGAAACACTAGAGGATGACCTCCAATCCATAGTGGAATGGGGACAAAAATGGATGGTCACCTTCAGTGCTGCCAAGACTAAACTTGTTTCCTTCATTAATTACAAGAAACCTTCCCTACCACCAATAGACATGGGCAATGACTCTTTATCTGAAAGTACATCTTTTAAACTCCTTGGCCTAACGTTCACAGGAAACATGAGTTGGAATAATTACATTGAGAACATTGCCAGGGCCGCTGCAAAGAAGGTTGGTTCTCTCTACCGTGCTAAAAAGCTACTAACACCTGAAAGTATCCTATACCTCTATAAGGCCACCATTCGCCCATGTTTGGAGTATTGTTGTCATATTTGGGCTGGTGCATCTGCCACTAGTCTCTCGCTCCTAGACAAGGTTCAAAAGAGAGTCGCCAATCTGATAGGTCCTGAACTGTCAGCTAAACTTCAGCCTTTGTCCCATCGATGAAATGTTGCATCCCTCTGCCTGTTCTATAAGTACTTTAACGGAGAATGCTCTGACGAACTGCAAGCACTTGTGCCCCCACGACGTAAATACCCCCGACAAACCCGACAAGCAGCTAAATCCCACCCCTCCACAGTAGAGATTCTTAGATGCAAGAGAGCCTTCTACTCCAGTAGTTTCTTCCCCAGAACAGCTAGACTTTGGAATTCCCTTCCGGGTCCCTGCTTCCCCAACTGCACTGACATGCAGAAGTTCAAGTGCAACGTGAACCGACATCTTGCTGCCCAACTTCCTACACAGTACCCCTGATGCTTATGTCACCGATAGTAGCCCCCTACAACAAAGTGGCAATGTGCCTTGTTTGGGGTGAAAATGTAATTTAAAAAAATAAATAAAATAATTATACATTTATTAGCATGTCTTGATACAAAGTACCATGAAATTGTTTTTGCTTTTTTTTCATTCAAAATCTTGCGAAACATTTCGCAATAAAAGAAATGTATTAATCAGCTAAGTTGTATTTTGTTTCTAAGGATATTTCTAAAATAGTTTCAGAACATGAACATGAAAATAAGACTAATAAGAGAAACAAAAGGCTGCTTGTCATATAACCGAAAAACAAGATTTCAAACAGCTAAATCATTTTTTATTACAAGTAAGTCACAACTAATCAAGGCCTGTAGGCAACTCGAGGATAAGGATTAATAAGCTTAAAGTAGCCACTAAGACAATGGCTTAGTAATTGTTTTCGGTGAAAATTGGGTAGAATTTGATAATTTAAGGAGCAGGACAGCACAAACTTGTTTAAATTGGACTTGAATACAACTACTCCAGACCTGCCCATATGTCTACTTGTATAAACTTATCAGGGAAAAAGAATTTGATGGTTGAGAAGACATTTTCAGATATTCCATAGCTGGAGATCTTTATGCCGAACCTGTCAAATATCGAGAGATATTGCTGAAGAGAGGAAGCCCCCCCCCCTTCACAAATTCACTGATTCTATGTGAAATTACAGTCAGTATATCAGCTGTAGATCTCTCAGGGCGTAAACAATATTGCTTGGGGTTTTTTTTTCTGAGGTGCTTGACAATTTTTCTATTTAGCGCAGAGTCGAGCAATTTGCTCATGACCATCAGAAGTCTAATTAGCCTGTACTGAGACTTTTAAATACTGGCCAGACTAATGAGGTGTTCCAAGGTGTTGGGAAGCAATTGAAGGCATCGATTGAACAGCTTTGCAAGAATGGGTGCTAGTTCCGTTGGCAGCTGTGTAAGTAATATAACTGGAATATTGTTGGGATTGGTTTTTTAGTATCAAGATGAGTGAGGCAACATCTTGAACAGATATGTGGATGTTGTTCAGATTATTTTCGGTCTTTAAGGAAATTCAGTAGTAGATGGCCTTGGTCGCATATGTTTGAGTTTGATGCAAAGTTCTTGACAAAGAGTTTGGTTTTGTCAGATGCTGAGGAAATCACTTCAGGTTTGCTGCTGATGGTCGGAATAGAGAATGCACACATTGTTTATTATTCACCAAAATTCAGTGGAGCCAATCCTTTGTTCATCTACTTTGAGCATATGACTCTGGCATTTTATAAAATCCTTTTAGGGTGATTGCTTGTAGTCCTGAAGGTAACTGTCATTTCTAAATATCCATTATGTTTAAAGTAATTGAAGTAGTGGTTTCTGTGAAATATAGCAGCAGATTCAGGGATGTACTATAGCTGGCTGTTCAGTTCCTGGTGGAAATTTTTAGACGATTTAGCAGCAAACAAAATAAAGAACTATTTTCTTCTGAGAATAAATGCCTCTATGCTACCCGATTTGGTCACAAAATACCAATTGGTTCGCAGAGCAAATGAATTTCTATTAGGAGCTATTTTAGCCCCTTAGAGAAGCACAGACAATTCATCAGAGGGAACTCAACTGAAAGGCAAGACAGATCTCTGTCATTGTCCACTGGACACAACAGCTTATCATTGCCGGATGTTCACTGAACACAACAGCTTATTAATTATGGCTAGAGAAGCTGACGCCTCGCTGGGCGCTTTGGCTTATCAACCTGTGCAAATAGTTTTTAATCTGAACCATGTTTATAATTTGAAATATTTTTAAAACTGACTTTTGTACAATTTGAAATAAATATATTAATTTATTTATTGCGGACTATTATTCTCATCTTTATTAGTGCTTGTTTCACGACGTTTCGGCCAACTATTCCTCTGGCCTTCGTAGTAATCATGACGGATAGGAACTTCGAATCTCCTAACTGCCATCCGTAGTTGTTATCGTCTCACCACGTTTTGGCCAAGTAAGCCTCTGGCCGGCTTTGAATAGGATTGAAACCACTATCTTCAGACAATGCTCATCTGAAACTGTAGCGATTCAACGTCTCTATTAACTGCGCCACGGGCCCCGTCTGCAATAAATAACTTAATATAAATAATACTCATCTCAATAATGAATTCCAATTAAAATAGTATATTGAAATCGATAGTTTTTAAGTGGAACTATTTTACAATTTGACGTAGTTTTAAGCTGAACTTTTTTACAATTTTGAATAGTTTTTGAAGTTAAATTCTTTATAATTTAAAATAGATGTTGAAGCTGAGCTTTTTTGAGAATTTATAAGTTGAGCTTCTTTTACAGTATAAAATAGATTTTGTAAGCTGACTTTTTTTTTTTTTACATTATCATATGTTCAACTTTAATTTGAAGTAGGGCGTTCTTACATTACAAAATTAAACCTATAGATAACGGCTTGCGGATGAAATCTATATCTATTTGTATTTTCGTCTGTTGATAAAGCTGTGTGTAATTTTAAGATGAAAGGAGTTTTGTTACAAAATATTGAGTCATTACGTCTTTTGCACACTTTTCTGCACCTGGAATCTGTCTTTTCGTTTTCAAAGGCGTTGCCAGCTGCAACAACACGAGACAATGCCTACAAATTTTTGATCACCAAAGATTGTTTGTTTCGAAGAAGCTTCAGTTGAAGTGCCAATCACCGTGATCTTTTTTTTTTTTTTTTTTTTTTGTGATTTTGTGGTATTCTTAGTTTATCTATTGTAGAGGTGATATATTTCCTTAAATCTTTAGTCTCTTTTGTTATAATTTTATCTCTTTTCTCATCTTTTCTTTTTAGAAAGTAACTTCCAGTTCAATCCAAATACTAGAGCCAAAGCGTATGTTGACAAACCTCTACACTTGGCAGACCTAGTCTGCTTTCAGCAGGATGAAATTAACAGATCTAGCAATAAATCATAGGGCTTTTTTAAAACCATAAACACTCAAAAGAAGCCCGCTGCAATTCTTAGTGGATCATAATCAAATTAAAGTCTTAACTGATTTCAATACTTCCAACTAATTTTTCTCAAGCAGAAAGTTAAGATGCTGAGTAGCTTACATAGCCCGTCTGACTAGTTAAACGACCCTTGTAGTTATGTTGTTTTGTCGGATTTATATAACTGTGCCTATCTATGTCTAATGTATATAAGGTGTATGTGTCTCTGTAATCGATGCTCGTGTATGGTGTAGTGGTTAAAATTATAAGGTCAGTTACTTTTCTTTGTATATAGGGTGTCTGTACATGCCGATCTGTTACATGCATAATCAATAGTCTTTCTATGTGTATGTGGGTGTTTCACATATTCATATTCAGGCAATGACGAACAGTCTTTAACAATAACGAATAACACCGTCGTCTGCAGCACACACCTTATTCATTGTCTCCCTCTCCTGTAGCAGCAAGCACCTGAAATGAAGGCATCGTCCAACGTATGGAACAGCGAAAACGTCAAATTATCATTTCCAGGTCTATATTTCCAAAATGTTCCACATCTCGGAGTTTGCCGCTCTTAATGATTTGTATTATTATCCTTATGACTTCCTTAGTTGGTCCACGGATGCTTCCATTAGACCACAGAGACAACGCCTGTCCTTTAACTAACCCAGTGGCTAGCTAACTCACAACTCATCTCTTCGACTTCCCATTACAGATTTACTCCTAATTTTGATTTTTCTTGGCTTACGTGTCTCTGACGTCAGCAAAAGTGGGCAATCTTGTTTGTCACGCAAGCCACGCAAGCCACATCATTGTTTACTAAACAAAATTCCAAACTAACTTTGTTTATGCTTTTCCTCTATTCATAACATTTTCCTTGAGCCAAAATTCCACAGTTAAATATTTAACAGAAATATTTTTACTAATATTCTTTTGCAACAGTTTTCTGAGTATCTTTTTGACCTAAATAATTTAACAATTAATAATAATAATCGTTCTAACAATTGCTACTACCCGCCACAACATAACACAAATACTGTGATCATAGCCAAAGGGCCACAACTTAAGTTATACTGTCTTCCAGTCAATACACGAACTTGTTTCAGTTAACCTTGGTACCTGTTACTGTTTCATATAATCTGATTTTTATCAACAACTCTAATTTCAGCATTACTTGTTACAAGTACTATAACGTCATAATCAGATTATTTTAAAGAAGTGCAAATACCTGTCAAAGTTATCACTCTTAGGACCGGATTCACACTAAGCTTGTGAAGGAAGAGTCCCAACACAAGTACATAGAGCCTCGGTGAAAGCAGATATTTTGGCAAATAGATCAGAACAAATTGAAGGGTTTTGACCTCAAACCATTAATGTCTTTGGATTCGCATACAAGAGGCACATTTAGAATCAAAACTGCGGATCAAATTCTTCAGCCAAGAGGACAGCCTCGAAGTACCAATAATCAACCCAATCAAACTCTTTAGACGATCTAAATTGATCAGTGAAACCGTAGTGTCGACTTCCCAATAACCAAGCATGTCATATGTAAATTATCCTGGATAGTCTTCTTTCACAGCAAAAGTATGTTCAAGATTATAATTTTGAAAAATGGATTCTTGTCAGCATTCAAATTACATTGTAAACAAGTTCGATTTTCAGAACTCGACTCTCGTGCCATATCGACTTCAGGTTTTTTATTATGTCATTGGAAGGAGGGGCGAAGTCTCATTGATATGCAAATTAATACCAGACGACAAAACGAGATAAGACAACTTAGAGACAATTTACTAAAATATTGGCCAAATTCCTCGTGTTTAACCCGAAATTTACTCATCTCATCCCCACCATTTTTGTCGCAGCTTTACAATCCTCAGATTTTTTCTTGTAATTATTTTTCTACTGGATAATTTTCTATGAGATTTTAAATTTATACTAATTTTCATATAACCAGCAATTGCATGATTTCATCTGAAATGTGTTGCTTTTAGCAATCAATGTACAGAAGTACCCAGTTTCTTTTCTTGTAATTATTTTTCTACTGGATAATTTTCTGTGAGATTTTAAATTCATACTAATTTTCATATAACCAGCAATTGCATGATTTCATCTGAAATGTGTTGCTTTTAGCAATCAATGTACAGAAGTACCCGGTTTCTTTTCTTGTAATTATTTTTCTACTGGATAATTTTCCGTGATATTTGGAATTTAAAATAATTCGCTCCTAAACCAAGAATTAAATAAAATGATCTAGACACAGTGCACAATTCTTTAAGCAAATAACAATAGCCTACCCTTACTTTTCGTACTAAGCTGGTTCAGGTGTAGGGTTGATTTGCAAAAAAGAAAAAGAATGTAAACTTAAGATTTAAAATAATACAAATCATTAAGCATAGACTATTAAAATAAAGATTGGCCAAGTGTAGATACCTTAGAGTAGTTGTTCCTGACTCTTTTGTTTTAGGTAGGGAGGGGGCGCACACTCTCAGAAATTTCTTTCAAACCTTGAATCCTCTTAAATTTGAACTCGCGGTTAAATATATGATTGGATTATATCAGCCATGTATTTAATAACAATACTTCACCCTTAATTGTAAGCAAAAAGTTAGCACATTGCAAAAGAAAACAAAAACAGCACAAAAGAGTAACATATGGACAACAGACTATTTTTTTTATCTAAAATTTTCTCACACCCCTTCGAATATTGTCTAGCACCTTCTAGAGTGTGAAATGAGATTTCAGTGCGTGCAGGATTTAATTTTGGGAATACCTGCCTTAGAAAATGGCCTCCAATCTGTAGTAGAATCGGAATCAGAATGAGTGGTAACATTTAATGCTGCAAAGACTAAGCTGCTTTCTTTTAACAATTACAAGAAACCATCTCAACTGCTGATTATCATAATTAATAATATACTAGTGTTAGGAAATAGGTCGAACATAAGACAGAAATATGGTAAATTATATTGCAGACACGTTTTACCGGAAGTGAGAGTCAGCTGATCAGATCTGCGTGTGAGTCACGTGATCAGGTTAGCTGGAGTCAGTGAGTTGGGTTTTGGATGTAAAGAAGAACGGACGGCCTAACAGGTCGTCTCCTCCCCTTCACTGGGGGACGCTGACGTGTTTGAAAATCATACCTTGAAGTAACCATGCAAGCAAAGACATTCACTTTCCATTCTTCTGTGGTCGACACCTGGAAGGTGAATAAAAACTATATAAAACCAATCATCGTCTTTGAGTGAATGAATATTCGTCCAAAACAGGTTTCCAACCTCCCCTCCAAGAACAAGATGAATTCCAGGTGGATAAGACCAACGACGCATGAAGTTAAGTTATGTCCAAAATACATGTATCTCACACACACACACACACACACAACTGCATATGGACAATTAGATATGAATATATCACAAATAGACTGCAACATTTAGACGATCATACAATGATCCCCTTTTATGATACGAACAATACAACACTAGTTTCAACGTCAAACTTCTCAACTTAATATTCACAGGGAACATGAATTGGAACAAATATATTGAGGACATTGCCTAGGCTGCTGGAAATAAGGTGTTTTTTTTTGTTTTGTTTTTTTTACACAGTGGTCACCACTTATCAAGGCCCGGAAGCCACTCAGGGATAAGGGTTATTGCAAGTACATTACGTTAATGTGGAGATTTGACGAAGTGTTTACTTACGGGGGCGGTTCATTAGGAATTTGTTTACGTTGGACTTGAACACATCCAAGTTGTAGTCAGGTGGGAAGCAGGCAGACGGAACAGAGTTCCACAGGCGTGCAGTTCTAAGAAAGAAGCTTTGTTCATGGAATCCACGTTTTGATTTAGGCACAGATAAAGAGTGGGGGAAATTTTTCACAGTGGATTCGGCTAGACGGGTGTCTTTCGTGAAAGATTGGCGAGGGGGTACCGTGCTAGAAAATTACTCACACCTGAGAGTATGCTATATCTCTACAAAGCCATCATTCACTCATGCATGGCGTATTATTGCCATATCTGTGCTGTTGTATCTACCATTACCTTTTAAGACAGGGCCCAAAAAGAAGTTCCAACCTGATAGGTCCTGTACTATCGCATAAGCCACTCGAGGATAAGGGTTAAAGAGCGTACAGTAGAAATTGGACAATATAGTAATCGTTAGTAATGGAAATTCGGTAAAATTTATAAAGGATTGAATTTATTCGTTGTTATCACCCATGGTTATTGATATAATCGTCAAAATCTTTGTGGTCATACATCCTTAACATTTGGGTTTTTTTGTATTGAGAGTGGTTCTCTTTCTTGCTTCAGTTGTTTGGTAACTTGGCTAGAAATATCAGTCAAGGATCCATCTATGCTAATCAGCCCGGCAGATGCGGGGCCATTTATGTGGTCCATTACCTGTCAGTCTAAGGTATACCGCCTGGGTAATACCTAGGAAGTCCTTCCTACCAGGTCTCACCACTCGACTTTCGAGTTGAATAAGTTCATTTCTTACTTCCTGTTGCGCCCCTACCGGGAAATTCCGATGGAGATGTCCAGGTAATTCTTGCTAGGCCTAAGTGCTATATTTAGGGGCGCTAGCTTGACATTTCTCACCTTTCGACCTTGTGTCACATCTTCCTGCGTCTTAATATGTTCAAAAATATTTCCACATAGAAAACTCTGGTCGAAGGGATGTCACTTCGCCTACATAAAAATCCAAAGCATAAAAATGTTATTTTGGGACGCTCTATTGCCCAATTAATGGCTAATCTTTTTTTCTTGCTGTCAGGCTATATCTATTCATTATTTTCTAATAAGATGCATAGACGAGAGTTTAATGTTTCAAGAAATAACAATTTGTCATCTGCACGAACGTTTCCAGTTACATAACGATTTAAACATTGCCAGTAAGAATTAAAAAAAAAAGTAAAATAAAATAAAAAGAATCCAAAACAAAATAAAAAGCAGGAATTTCTTGTTCCTTTTCTGTTATGTATACTTGCATTTTGATTAGTAGGCATTGTGTCACTCGTTTGGGGGCGAAGGGGTGTCTCTTCAGGGTTTTGTGGTTTGACGAGGGGAGAAGCCAGGGTTATCGGGCAGCAATGGTGTCAGATTACCCGTGAAATAATAAACAATAATAATTGGTTGGGAAAATCAAAGGTAAACGTCCGGATGTTTTTCAGTTTAACCGGAAGCCACACTCCCACCTCACCGAATGTCGTAATCGAAGTTAGTGAAATGCTGAGAGTGCACTCGGTGAGAACTGAACTCTCTACTGTATAAAAAAAAGAGAGCAAAAATAATCTACTGATTAAAAAAAATTACTTTAGGAAAACATGCGGAATAACTGACTAGACTCATTGTGTTTCTGAATTTTTTAGATGGCGATCGATTATTCGTATAATTGGATTCTTCGGACTCTTTTTCTCATTTTTAGTGTTATTTTCACAATATTTCGATCAACGTAACCTTTGACTTTCTTCAGGTGCGTTTTGAAGGTCGAATATTACATCGACCGAATTGTTGTGGAAATAATATTCAAGATGAGAACAGAAGCCCGAAAATTCAAATAATACGAATAGCTTCATCATGTCTCGAAAGACAATGGACACCGACTGAAAATGCGTCTTTATGATGATTTTAAATAGTAAAACAAGCAATTGTAAATGGAGCTTCTTTGCGACCAAAATTGCTTAATTTCATTAATAAGGAGTAAGTATGAGTAATATGGAGAGATACGGCCCAAAGCAACGTCGTGATAAGCGGAGAATGAGTGGGGTTATTTTAGAATTTTTTTCTTTGATTACTTACAGAAGCTTGGAAGTTAAGATTATTCTACAACTAGCAGGAAGACCCGACGTTTAAATCTGAGAAGGTGATCTATAAACTGTAATAATTGTTCGAAATTTGGTCGAAAAATGAGTGAGCAGTGAAACTTTAAAGCAGTTCTAAATGACTAAAACTGCCATTTAACCATGTCATTCAAACACGTAGATTTTGTATCAAAATGCGCCTGATAAGTATCGAAAATCGATAATCGAAAAAAATCCGATTAAAGAAGAAAGTCGACTTTTGACCAAAGTTAACACTTTTATACAATCTATATCGCAAGTGCATTTGAGAAGATTTGTCACCGCACAAGCAGAAAGACTCGGCGCATAAAATATACAGTAGATTCTGTTATGAAACAGCGGCGCGTTTGAAATAAATGTTTATTTATAGAGTACTTGAATTGAATGAGGATCAACAAATGGTCCACCCTCCCATACTTTTATTGTCATCGAAATCGGTAAAATCGCCAATTTTTTTGCTGAAATCGATTGATGGCTTGATCTTGTTAGAGAATCCCCGACAATGTAACGAGAGTTCACATGCCTCCCTGCAATCTTAGTCCACAATACATTGTAGTCTACATTGCACTGTAGAGAACCTACTGTTTATTCTACAAAATTGTTTTTATGACGGCGTGAATTAACGTTTAAAATGCAAAAGCCGAATAGCATGCTTCAATTGTGCTCTAAACAGAAACATCCGTCTTGAACATGTCCCTGTCTAATTAAAGACCAACTGTTGATTTTATAAAAATATTTTTACATAATTATTTGAATTAAAGTTAATTGTGCAAATGTCGAGTATCACAGTTCTACTCTATAAATAAACATTTCAAACGCGCCACTGTTTCGTAACAGAACCTACTGTATATTTAATGTACCGAGTCTTTGTGCTTGTGCGGTGACAAATCTTTTCAAATGCACTTGTGATGTTAGGTTGTATAAAAGTATTAACTTTAGTTAAAATTCGACTTCTTTCTTTAATCTGATTTTTTTTCGATGATCGATTTTCGATACTTATCAGGCGCATTTTGATACAAAATCTATGCGAGAATACTTCCAGACACATCAAGTTCCTTTGTGTGAAATTTAAAAAAATATAGGCCTAGCCGTTTTCGAGACCACAAGAAACAAACTCGTACACACACCGACAAAGTTCCTTTTATATATTAGAAGAGATAACGATTTCACCACAGCAAAGGTGTATTCACACATTTTACGAGGCTTGAGAATTTAGATTTTTCTGCTCTTTCACTATAGCTACTTATAACAGCTAAACCGGTAATACCACTTTCTGTGGTATTCGCCCAGCTTTGGTTATTCTGCTTTCTATTAAAAGTGGAAGTTTATGAGGAATACAAAGTTACATGCGGCCCCAATCAGCATATATATCCAGGTAAGGAGAGATGACATACAACGCCAATATTTTTAAATAGTTGCCCATCTTGCACTGGCCAGGCTCAACATCGCTTAACTTTGGTGATCTAACGGAAATCGCTATGTCAACCTGATTAGTCTCTGTATATATATATATATATATATATATATATATATATATATATATATATATATATATATATATATATATATATATTCATTCAAACTCTATCATGTGTGAATGATATGATTAAGTGTCAGTTTTAGTCATTTAGAACTGCTTTAAAGCTTCACCGCTTACTCATTTTTCGACCAAATTTCAAACAATTATTACAGCTTATAGATCACCTTCTCAGCTATATTGTTAAAAATATTTTCTAATTTTCGTTCAGTAAAACAAAAGTTATGATGAATTTTCTGGTGTTCAAAATCGTAAAAAATATGTAAGGAAGTGAGCGATGCTTTTTATGACTGCTTTCCATAGCAACCACGTCGCTTCAGAGACTACTGTTGCTACTTATTCACTGCTGTCTCGAAAAGAGATGTAACAAGTGAAACAGAGAATGAAAGCATGAAAGGGAGATAATTGGAGGGGATTTGTTGAAAGCAGACGAGTGCCGTACATTGTTATTACATATGTGTTTATGGGGGCAAAACATAAGACTGAAATTAAACAAAGAACAAGTGAATAGGAAAATATATGCACATTTAGCATGTATTTTTACGGTAATCGGGAAAAATAACGACTCTATATTTAAATATTTAGTGATTTATAAAGAATCGGAATTGGTAATTGTATTGGAATCGGAAATTTAGTCTGTATCGGAACATTGAAACAATATTGGAATTGTCCCATCACTAGTTAAAATTGAAAAAAAATTGGGACTTTGCAGGCGTAAGTCGACTTAAAATGCTTTTCTACGCATGTGCAAATATACATATGTTAAACAACGTTATTTTTTAAAACTTTTCATATGCATGTTGACATAGTACAGACGGTAACGAATAATATAGGAAAGCTATGTTTTAGTTTAGATTGTAGCTGATGGCACCCATGTCTTTTTTTTTGTTTAACTTTTGAAATCATTGGTATATATTGGATACAATAAAATAATGGAGAGAGTATTGACTCTATAATAATAAATATGAAGTCTGCACAAATTAAAATATAATTAAGTGTATTTTACGACCGGGACACGCTGGATGGCCGTTACTATTAATTAGGTACAATATAATAATCAATAAAGAATTATCTCTATAATAATACATATGAAATATGCATAAATTAAGATATCACATTAAAGTGTATTTCGGGACTGGGCAACGCTTGACGACCCTGCTAGTTTGATATATTGTAAGCGAATTACATTGTTACTCATGAAGACATAATAACCATTCATAATAATTAGAGCGGATAATACTTCCAGTTCTATTGACGACACCCAATAAATCATTTAAAGCGTACATTTTATTTCGACATTACATAACGTTTAAAAACATTTCTACTGCTGCAGAATAGGCAAACGCCGAGATTAATGGTTCCAAGCGTAAATGCGATAAACAAACGCACGTTTCTAGAAAAAGTTTGAACTTTAATTGAAAATTTATCATTTTCTTTTTTTTAATTTAATCTTCACCCCAAACAAGGCAAGTGCCACTTTGAAGTAGGGGGCTACTATCGGGGACATAATTTGTGGGGACATTATGAAGGGAGATGAGTGGCGAGATGTTTGTTCACATTACACTTGAACTTCTGCATATCAGTACAGTTGGGAAAGCAGTATCCCGGAAGGAAGTTCCAAAGACTTGCAGTTCTGAGGAAGAAACTATTGGAGTAAAGGGCTTCCTTACACCTAGGGATCTCTACTGTAAAGGGGTGGGACTTAGCTGCTTGTAGGGTCCGTCGGAGGTACAAGTGCTTGCAGTTCGTCAGAGCATCCACCATTAAAGTATTTGTAGAATAGGTGGAGGGATGCAACATTTCGTCGATGGGACAGAGGCTGAAGCTTAAATGAAAGTTCAGGACCGATCAGGTTTGCGACTCTCTTTTGAACCTTGTCCAGGAGTGAGAGACAAACAGCAGATGCACCAGCCCAAATGTGACAGCAATACTCCATACATGGGCGAATGGTGGCCTTATAGAGGTGCAGGATACTCTCAGGCGTAAGTAGTTTTCTAGCACGGTAGAGAGAGCTCACCTTCTTTGCAGCAGCCTTAGCAATGCTCTCAATGTATATATTCCAGTTAATGTTCCCTGTAAACGTTAGGTCGAGCAGTTTAAAGGAAGTATTTCAATATTATGTATACGTTAAGTCATTTCATGTTCGTATACATATAAAAGAGATGAGATCGTCGGTTCAGACTTTATCCATTTTAAAATGAATTGTTCCAACATCAAACGATTTCGCTCCGTTGACTAAAAGAGTACAATATTAAATAACTTTATATATTTGACGTTTTTTTTATTCATTTGGACAATATTTAGCCGACAATAACTTTTACGGCAAGAAAATTACCACAATTATTTAAAAAATGCATAACCTATTACAATTTTAAATAAGAAACATATTCATTTTATCTATTAAAAGTATTTAGCTGACAATGATTATTTTTATGGAAGAAAAAAGTCATTTTTCAAATAATTCTGACCTTGGCTGACATTTATTTCAAATGTTAATAGTATATGTTAGATATTGATTTAGAAAGTAAAGTGAAATTGACCCAGAGTTCCGTTAGTAGATCTATTAATATTAAGTAAAAACGAAAATTCCTTTCTAAATTTGATCTATATATATCTTTAATAATAAAATGATTATAAAATATATTTTGTTAGTATTGGGGCTAATCATTGGGCCTTTTTAATTTTAATTTATCGAATGTTATATTTAATTCGACCAGGATGATGATGATTATTATTATTTGTAGTAGTAGTAGTAGTAGTAGTAGTAGTAGTAGTAGTAGAAGAAGGAGATCTGATTCACATATATTTTCTTAATTATTATGCAGAAAATGTACTCTAATCAGATATATTCCGCTATATTGAAAAACTACGATATATTGCTTTATTACTCTTAAATACGAAATACTATATAATATTTTATTTTAAATATGAAATTTTTCAACATTCAACGCTATATTTTTATATAAGATATATTGTTTTTAATGTAAAACAATTCCCCTAGTTTTATGTGTTTTATTTTCTTAAACAGGAATTACGATCTTAGTACGAAAAACATTGGTTAGTTGACAGGGAAAGGCCAAGGAAAATATGGGATGAAGATGCAATTGACAGAATAAGGGATATTTACAGGTAAGTCGTACATTTATTCACACTCTTTTTTTTCAAATACGAAATACGATCTGAGGCCGAAAACGGGCTCTTAATTTACAGGTACTTTGAATATTTTTCCATTTCTTTTTTTTTTTACATGGGCATCACCACTTATCAAGGCCTTGAGGCCACTCGAGGATAAGGGTTAAAAGTTGTACAGTAGAAATTGGACAATATAGTAATCGTTAGTAATGGAAATTTTGTGAATTTGTTAACTTATATGGAACGGCTCATCAAAAACTTGTTTACGTTAGACTTGAAGAGAAACATATTGTAGTCAGCTGGAAAGCATGAAAACGGAAAACAATTCCATAGGCTTATAGTTTAATAAAAAAAAACTTTGCTCATGGAATCTACGTTTAGGTTTAGGTACAGATAAAGAGTGGGGGAAATTATTGATAGTGATTTCTGCTAGACGGGTGTTTCTTGTCAAAGTTTGACGAGGGAGGCCATAGATTGGAGCTCAGCCGAACACTAGCCATAAAAATAACAATAAAGCAGAGACAAACTCGCAACATTTCTTCTGTGAAATAGAGGTTGCAGGGAAGAGAAAAGGACAGCCCCTATGAGGCTACAAAGTCTATTTTGAACTCTATCACGGCAGAATAAGTCCTTTCTAGCAGCTCCTGCCCAGATGTGGCAGCAGTACTCCATCCTTGCACGTACCTGACTCATATAGATAGAGAATTGCATCAGCAGTGAGATATCTACTGGATCGATAGAAGGATCCCACTATTTTTCCAGCGGCCTTGGCAACGGATTTAATGTATTGTTCCACTTAAGATCAGGAGTAAAAGTCAAGCCCAGAAGCTTGTCAAAACATGAGGCCTTTCCAAGACGAGAGTCATTCATTTCAATTGATACCAGATGGGGATCAGAGCGTTGATGATGTAAAGATAAAAGCTTGGTTTTAGATGCATTAATTAGATGCAGGAATTATGATCTTAGTACGAAAAACAAAGGTTATCTACATTTTATTTTATATAAGATATGGAAGACAATTGTTTTATGCTACTGAACTGCACGTCTGAAGACGATATGTGTGTTACAAAAGATATTTTTTTACACGTTTAGAAGTTTAAAATAGAATACATAATGTATATTTCTTTATTTTATTGAAAACAAAAAAAAACGATATACTGTTTTGTTTTGTTTTGTTTTTTTTTTAATGTAAAATAAACTCTTTGATTAGTACATTGTTTTTCCTGTCTAGAAATGGCGGTTGATGTTTTGTTTTTGTTTTTTGTTTGTTTTTTCAATATAGTTGAGTCTCCATTTGCACTGGTCATTCATAAAAAGCAAAGATAACGTTTTACTCAAATTTCTTTATAATATGGACATTTATTTGTACATAAATTACAATATAAAAATTGCGATATGTTGTTCATGCCTGGAAAAAGTGTCTTCGTTTCATTTTTCCCAGTTAGCAGTAGACATCTGTAGATTTCGTTAAGCTATATCAAAAAAAAATTTTGTGAGTTCGTTACTTATGGATTTTATAAAAATTCACACGAACGTACTTGATGAGTCTGGAAGTGTTATTACGTAGATCTTGTATCGGTATGTGCCTGATACGTATCGAAAATCGATAATTTATAAAATCTGATCAAAGAAGTGACAGTTCGATTTGGACCAAAGTTAACGCTTTTATACCACCTAACATCACAACTGCATTTAGGAGTTTTATTCCCGCACGAGCAGAAAGGGTGCAGCCTATACAATCAACTGTAGATTTTTTTATAAGACAGGAGCACGTTCGAAATGAATGTTTCTTTTTAGAGCACAATAAAACTGATATTTGACTTTTGAACGTTTAACTTTAATTCAAGTGATTATATAAAAATAATTTCACAACATCAATTGTAGATTCTTTGATAAAACAGGGGCGCATTAGAAATAAGTGTTTTTGTTTAGAGCACAATAGAACAACGATACTTGACTTTTGCATTTTAAACTTTAATTCAAGATATTATATAAAAATAGTTTCATAAATTCAGCGGTGGGTTATCTACATTGCAATGTAGACTACAATGTATTGTGGACTAAGTCATAGCGGGGAGACACGCGAAGCTTCTTTGTGCACCGTGGTGTGTCCCCGACTAGAGCAGGAAATCAATTTAAAATTAAATTATATTAAATTTAAAATCTAATTTCAATTAATAATTATTATGTTAAGTGCCTTTAATATTAAAGCCAAAATTAATTTAAAAATTAAAAAAAAAATGTTTTTAATTTCAAAATTTAAACTTAACATTTATCTCAATATCGATTAAAAACGATCAATTAAAACATAAAATTCCATTTAATTATATCGAAATGCGCTTAAAAATTTCAACTCTTTCAAGGTTTTTTTTTGGGGGGGATACTTATCTAACCTAAGGGATTTTCCTAGTATATTAACCTCAATATATATATATATATATATATATATATTATATTATATTATATTATTTTTATCTTATTGCTCTGTTTACCACATTGAGCTCTCATACCCGGATTTCCTCTGGATTTATTCCATTATAACACTATATATATATATATATATATATATATATATATATATATATATATATATATATATATATATATATAAGTAACATTCTATAAACATCAGAAAACTCCCTATGGAAATTAATCTAAGTTTCGACGTTAACCGTTTCATCAGGAGTTCAATAATGGCTAATATAATTGAAGAATCCCAAACAAAAATTATTAAAAAGGATACTAGCAAATATATTTCTGTCTCAACAATAAACGGCATGTTTTAATTAGTGTAATTTTGCCCAACGTCATTTTTGTTATTACACTCTTTAATTACGTCAGCCAATATTGAACACCTCATCGAAACGTAGGTCGATCCGTGTAGGGTTGTTTCTGATATTTTTACTTGCAGAAGATCTACTTACGGCATCCACAATCCCCGAACTCGATATCAACAGGAAATCTTGGACTCTAGCCCAAAAGACTGGGAAACTCTAATATACTGAGTGCTTGTTTTTGGCGTATTTAGCCTGTGTTATTTATGACTGTGGTAAAATAATTATATATATTTTACAGAGGGAGATGCATAGAAAAAGACGGAGGTGTTAAAAAAAATGAAATCAAATTAACACCTGCTAATAGTTTTAATATTTCAACTTTATAAAAAAAAACATACTCATTCATTTCTTAAGGTGTACTCATGTACTTGCTTCCGACAGGAAAAAGCTATGCATAAGTTTTCTTTTTAATAGTAAGAATGTCTAACTTCCCAACCAAAAACGCTATATAGAATAGAAAAAAGTAAATATCCCAGTTGATAATAATTCCTGCTTTTCTGCACCTTGATATCAGTCCGAAGAGTAAGAAGTTTTCTAAAGTGTTTATTTTTATATATAATATAACATTGCTTGAACACGTGATTGTAGTTCACGTAGGTTCAGGGATAATGGAATTGGTAGTAGAAAGTTGAAACTGTTAGTTTAAAGTATGAACTCTTTGAACACTTGCTTGCCAATTCACTTATCAGTTTTTTTTTACTGTAATGTTGTGACGCTTTGGCTGTGATCATAGCGTAGTACCTGTGTTAACTGTGGCAGGCAGGGGCAAGGGTTAAAACATTATTATTATTATTATTATTATTATTATTATTATTATTATTATTATTATTATTATTGGCTCACATGGAGCTTTCACACAAGTCAACAAACGATTTGATTAGAAACCTGTGGTGTGCTCTGGAAGCTGAGTGACAACAAGTCTCCCCAGACGTCCAGCTCTCTCCACATCCTTCGATAGCATTTGCAATTGAATTTGCATCATCGCAACAGTCGCTTACCATTAATTTCTCGCTGGTAGTGGGCATTGGTTTATACTGGAATTTGAGTGGCACTCGGCCTCCCCAGGGTCCCAGTTCTCTTTGCGCTTGTCCAGTCGAGGTCTGGTTAGCGCTCGCTCCTCGGTCTTTCAGTCCTTCTTGGCCCTTCTCGGCCCTTTAGTATCACTTTTTTATTGGTGGAGAACGGTGATGAAGCAATGGGGGGATGCATGATGGAGGTGTAGAACTTGTAGATATGCAGCTTCGGTGTTCTTCATTCCCTGTAACGCTTATTCTTTATATTGTCTTATTATTAATATTATTATCATTGTTATTATTGATTGATTTGAGCAACGGCGGGTCGCTGGATCGATTATTATGATTAGAAAAATAAACAATTAAATTAGGAAAAAATGATTGACAACTGAAATAATAAACAACTGCAAAAAAATGTGCTTTTAGAAAATACAGGAAAACATCATTTTTGGTTTGCGTAAACAAATAATCAGATTTATGTTACGTCAATAGTTGGGGTCTTAGACACGTGATGAGATATAGATTTGAGGAGATTCTAGTCAGTCGTTAGCTGAAAATCAGAGAGAATGGACGACTTGAGGGGAAGTTGGTCTTTCCATGACGCAGGGAGCGGCGTTTTCTCAGGCAGCCAAGATGTGAAGACGTTGTAATCTTTGAAGATGCCGGCCGGAATTATGAAAAGAAATGTTCGTATATTTCCAGGTATGTGTTGTTTATTTACACCTGATAAAAGAACTGTTGTCTACAACTGTTTCGATACGTCCACGTCAATCGTTTCTTGTTAGACTGTTGCATAAATGTTAAAATATACACACTAGATGGTCAACTAAATGATACGACGTATATACATACATGAATTTACATGTACATGAATATACAGATAAAATATAAACCCCACTATTCAACATGTATGTCATTTTGGAACATATTCATATACATACACAACGTAACACTACTCGATACAGACGTTTATTATTGCATATATCGGAAAAAAATATTTTCTATCATTATATCTGTTTATTGTTTGCCACTCGACGATAAAAGTTGATTAAATACATCATCATCATCATCATCATGCAGTCTGTCAGTCTTGACGATGACTAGTTGGGGCCTCAGTGCTTTATCCCTCGGTGTTGGCATTACCACAGGACTTTCCACCTTGGCTCCAAACTTGCTTAGGTGCAGTATCAGTTGCACATCAGATAGACACCTTCTGAACCTTCAATGCTCACGTCCAGTGGAACGAACCCGCGACGACTGGCAGCAGAAGAGGCCGCAACTTCTGGCCGACAGTAATCTCAGTGAGGTAAACAGTCGCCCTATCGTGTCCGCTACCATACCTTTTCTTCCTAGATGAGGTTCCTAGCCTTTTAAGGAAAACTGCAAGGCAGAAGTAGGATTTGAGTTCCCATCTCTTAGCTTTTTGCTGTGATAAGGCCCACAAGGTAGTGATGTTTGATTTTGGAGTTGGTTCCCCTAGTCTTCACCCAACCAAGGGCACCAATAAGATAGTGGGGTAGGCCATAACGCACTACCTCTGGGGTCCCCTACTACTCCGGGATCTCCTGCAAATTTAGCCTGGTGCCACAAGGCACCCAGTTACCGTGTGTGGCCAACATGGAGGCACTGTAGGAGTCTTACTGATGTAGAGGCTATGGACTGGCAAGGAAGACTTATGCATAGCTACTCCCTTTTCACCACGAGGTTATCCAGCGGTGTTAGCTCGAAGCAAGAAGGCATGCAAGCATGAACGTAACACTAACTTATACCTAACACACTAGATGCATCACATCCCTCTGCCGGATTAAGAATCCAAACACACATTAAATTAATGTGATTGTATTGCCTTAGTGTGTGTGCCTTTTCATTCATTTCTAAATGATGTTGAATTTCGTTAACTAGATATAAATTGCAAGGCTATACAAAAAATGTATGATGGAAACCTACTTGACTAATAGATTATGAATAAGAATTGATAAATACGATCCAAATTAGATAAAGGGAAATTAACAGGCAATTCACTTCGACGCATAACGTTTGCCACAACAACTAAGTTGTCCTAAATCCACACAGATAATTTGTTTACAGTCGTGAAGGCTTTGTGTAGAATCAGCAACACTTTTTTTATACAACTGCTAATCTAAGTCGGTGAAATTGATTGTCACAGACAGAGCAGACAGGAGCCTTCAGGTTTTACATCAGTTTTTCATCTCCTAGAAAGATGTCTTACTGAAGACTCAGGGTGCAATATACCCTCAGATACCAATCTGGAAATTTCTGTGGTACATATTGCGTCTAGCATATTTAAATGGTCACCAATCTGGTATTAGCCAGGTTCATTATTGCTAAACTTCAGTGACTTGGGTAGAACCGGTGTGTCAACGTGATTATGCCATATATATTATATATAGATATTATGCATACACTTGGATGAAAAACAAGCTATAAAAATTGTATAATTAAAATTTGATAAATAGATGTTATCTGATGTAATCTAAGAAAAACTGAACATATTGCAATGGTGTTCTTGATATGATCATAAGTGCGTTGTTGGGAGCACTAATTTTTATGCCTGAAGTCGTATCCAATTTAGCGTTATTCCCACTTGGATTCGGATTAGATTAAATAGAACCTATCCTCAATTGCATCGGACACCCTAGCACCATCTCGAAATCTATATTTACATGTTTTTCTACTTTTTTACCTGTGTCCTCTATTTCTCAACCTAAATATTTCAAGCTCCCTTAAACCGTTCTGAGTATGAGCCCCAATTCCCTCCAGTTTGGGTGCAGAGTTGTTCTTTTATTTTCACTACTCCGAGGCTTATTCCAGTCCGGGGTGGTAATATTTGTTAAAACTCCTATTGATCACTTATTCTACCAGATCAGACAATCTGAAGATACCGACTTCCTGACGTGATATGCACTAAATATTGATATTATTGTTAGTTTTCCTCTTCCTTTGCAAAACTCAATCATGTTCTGCAAAATATCGAAATAAAAACAATGTTCTTCTGCAAAACAACCAAACCAAAGATCGTGAATAAATATTTGAAGAATTTGAATCATAAAACCTTTTACCAAAATGACCAGATTCTGGATTAAACAATTCGAAAAGTGTTTATATTATGCCAAACCAAACCGAACTTTATTTTTTGTCTACAAAATAAATTAACTTGCAAACCCTATCATCATCGGTTTAACATCCGTTTTACATGCTGGCATCATTTGGGCAGCTTGTGGAAATTTATTTTCAAATCAACCTATCTGATAGGTCCCGCACTACTAACCAAAATCCAACACCTGTCGCATCGCTGCAATGGTGGATCTTTGTGCCTGTTTTACACGTACTTTAATGGAATGTGCCTCGACAAACTAATTACACCTGTACCTCCTTCATATACATACCGACGATAAACAGATTTAGGAGCAAAAACTTACTGCTTCAATGTAGAAGTCCCTAAATGCCAGAAAGACTTCTACTCTAATAGTTTCTTTTTTGGATTGCTAGACTTTGGAATTTACTCTCTGTTTCTTACTACCCTGCTTGTACGAGCATGCAAAAAGTATAAAAGTAATTTGGACAGATATCTCGCGCATCTCCTCACATAGTTCCCTGAAATCATAGTCGAAAATAATAACCCGTTACGCCCAAGCCTATTTTTGTTTGGATTAAGAAGAGTGAAAGAATTTTTAAATCTCTGGTTATTTTTTTGTTTCCCATGTTTTCATTTACCTTTCTCTGCAAATTGACCTTGTTTGACCTTGGTGCTTCAAATCTATATATCTATCTCTACTATTCTATGAAAGTCACTTTGCGTGTGTGTGTGTGTGTGTGTGTGTGTGTGTGTGTGTGAGTTCCTTCCTCATAGATTCCGAAACGGCTGAGCCTATCTTTTGCAAATTTCACACAAAGCTAATTTATATGTCTGGCATTGTTCTTAGATATGTTTTGTACATAAATTCATCTGATAAGTATCGAAAATCGAAAAAAATCGATCTTAAGAATAGTCTTTCTTCTCTTATACATAAACAAAAAGAATTTTCAGAAGGGAATATTTTACGTTACACCGATCAAGAGAAATTTATTATTTCTGTTGCCTGGTGGGACGTAAAATATTCCCCTGTAAAAATTCTTGTTTATCTATAGGAGTAAAAAGACTATTTTTAAGATCGTCAAGCAAAAATATCAGCTGACGTGATGTTGTAAACAAACACAGACGGAATTTGATGAACAACATTATTATTTATTTATTATTTTATTTTGTTTTATTTGAGAATTAGTTCACTGGACAAATTATTCCTCGCAATATATAGTAATCATTAGAGGACTGGTTCTATAATAGTATATACGCTATCTGCATAAATTAAAATATCATATTTAAACGTATTGTACGAACGGGCAACACCAGGCGATCAACTAGTGTTTTATATGCAAAGAACTTTTATCTATTCTTTCAGCTTAACTATACCTCTTCTGTACATACCTCTATTCGTTGTCCAGATTTAATATTCTTCTGGGGTCACCAATTCTAAGCTTGTCTTTAAAACATCATATCATTGTCGTATACATTTCCCTCCATGCAATCATTGGTTTGAGCATATCCATTGTGCATAATTTTGTATACAACTGCTAAACAAGTATGTACAAGTTATGCATAAAGTGAACCAACAATTGTTGATATACCGTAAAACCTAGCAATCAAACGAACATGTTGTGATCTAATCCAATTTAATTACTTAGCAACTGATATGTTTTATATAATATTAAATGTTGTAATTAGTAATTTAAGTGTTGGGTGCGATTTCGCACTCGTGGCTAAGTTTAGCAGACATTCTCCAACTGGAAAAGAAATACCTAAAACACATTTCATGTTCCTTTTTGGGGGGTTTTGTTTTCTTTGTTAGAATGCTTCTTTCTTTCTTGTACATAAGCCTTGCCAGTTGTGTTCAGCGAGAGCTGAAGACAACCATGGCTTCCCCAGATTGATGTCTTAGTTATAAATGCCCGTCATCCAATACACTAAACGGTAGTGGCTCTTTTATCGTTGTGGCCTCGTTGCACATGACATCTGCTTCTGATTATGAAAGCCAAGCATTAAAAGAAAAAGGAAAAAAAAACGTATAATCCATCAATTTAGAAACGACTTTTCTACAACAGGATGAAATCCCCTATTTTCGCTTTTCTTTTTTTTTGTTCTTTTGTTTGTTTGATTTTTTTTTGTTCTTTTTAGTTACTGTATGTAAATCCCAACTCTTATTTTCTTTTTTTTTTTTGTTATTGTTTTTTTTTTTACTTACTAAATTGGTTTATTTATTTCGACACTTATTCTTCGTTACTCCCTGGCGCTTTTTCTACCTACAAATTGAATATAAGACTACTAATGTAAAATAGTAGCACAATTACCCTCTTTTTTATGAAATAATTACTAAATTGCGGGGAATTACCCGGTTTCATTAGTGAAAGTATTTTTTGCTTTAGTAAACTCTCCGACAAACGTTTAGTTCTAATTTTCAATTTAGAAACTTCTTCACAAAAGTTGACGGTTTTTTTCACAAACTACAACCTGGTCGTTTTCAATTCTGAAATTATCATGGTCGATTCGACCTAATTTTGTTAATTTTATTCATCTTTGGCAATCCTTTCATAGTATTTTTCATCATTCAACTGAAAAGTTATATATCTATTTAATAATAATCTTCGAGTAGCTTTTGGCCTTAATAAATGCCGATTCGTTACTAAAAGAAAACACAGGCAATAACCCCATGTTAACGTACTTCATTCTGACATACGCCTCATTGGATTACTATTTATAAAGGCCAAGATCTACTTGAGGATAAGAGTTAACAAGACGAAAAATGAATAACATAGATTGAAAGCCTGATTTATAGCAATGTATACATTGATCAATAATGCAAATTGTGTTTAATTAGTAATGGGGCCGTTTATAAAGAACATTGGAAAACGATCATATTGTAATCTTAAGGGAAGCATTCTCACGGAAATATGTTCCGAAGCATAAAATCTGATTTTCGAAATCCATTCTGTACTATCTCAAGACACAAAAGATGATCTGTACAGTAACTTGCTTTACTTTTCCATATTTTTAATATTATTTTCGCAATATATTTATAAAAGTGAGAATGTGTTTGTGTGAGGACACTTCTCAACCTATATACTCAACGAATTTTTTATCTATACACTTGGAATTCGGTATATGGAGTAATCAGACACGTGGAAAATTTTTTAATCCGTTTTCATCCGGAAAAAAGGGCTGCTAAGGGGTCAAAATTTAAAAATTGGTACATGGGAGTAATCGGATTGTTATCTGTTTGCTGTTTCACGAATGCGCATGCGTGAATAGCTCACCATACAGATTTCTTATATTAAGAATAAGTAGTTTGAAAACGTCTTTTAAAGATCGTGTCACGCTGGTCTAATGCTTGTCGTACTTGACTCACTGTCTTTAGGTTTTGGTTTCGATTTCAGCTCGCGTATTTTTTATAAAAAGTGAACTGTTTAGAAAAAAAAACAAAAACATAACACTCGAATGCACATGTGCGGTTTTTTCCCGTTTTTTTTTTTTTTTTTTTTAAATTTTTTTAAAGGAATTTAACGTTACGTGTAATACCTACGGTATTTATGTTCATAATAAATAAGAAATCTGCATTAATTAAAAAATAATATTTATACATATTTTACGACCGGGCAACACCTGGCAGCTTGCTACTATATATATATATATATATATATATATATATATTGTTTTGATAAAATGTTTTTTTTTTTTCAATTATATTTCACTCTTCGCATATACCAATCCTTTTTGTTTAAAAGCTCAATGTCTGTTAAATATAACAACAGAGCATATATAAAAGAATAACATTATAATTACATTCCAAGATCTAAATATTTATTTTTCATGCACAACATGTTAAAATTTCGGCAAGTTTTTTTTACAGATCTGTTTCGTTGTGCACAAGCGGTTATTATTATGTCAAAACCGTCTCTTTTCGTGAATATACTCTTCCAAAAAATTAGAAATTCTTGGCTTAGATAGAAAACGATGCATGAAAATATAATGCTGCAAGAAGTTGGGTATTTATTTGCTTCCCCACAAAAACAAAATGTGACACAAGGTCGTTTTTAATGTGGGAGAAAAGAAGCTCCCCTTAAACGGGGCACTCTGGCAGTTTGCAAAAATAAAATTGCCTTAGTATAGAAGGCTTTCGCCATCCATTGACTGATGACAATTAATCTGAGTGCAGCATCTGTGCAGACACAACACTTCAGTGACCAGCCAAGTACAAGTATTGTGTGTCGACGGCAAGAAGTTCATACAGGACTTAACGTCGTGTGTTTGTTCATATTATAAAGCTAGATAGGTTTTATTCAAGGTAGGAATTAAAGTGCTTTAAAAATCGACACAATTTCTTAATTTAAACGTTCGCTATTTACACAGAGAAGGTGCTATTTTTTTTATTGTATTTCCATGTCAAACTCCAGTTTTATTAAATTGATAGCACAGATCATTTACAAACAAGGTATCTTGCTATTTTTTACATATTATTTTCGGTACTTATGCATTTATTGTGCCGTGTGGAAATAATAACGTTATTATTTAGAAAGCTATTTTTAACGCGGGGAGAGGAGGGTGTTTTGTAACTATTCTCTACATCACCTAACAATTTAATGCACAAAAGATATCGTAAAACTTGAGTTTAATTTGAAAATACTATATTTTTTTAAATAGCAGGGTATAATAAAAGCCAAAGCATCGTATTTTCAAGTTAAACTTAACTTTTGAGCTATCTTTTGTTTATTTAATTGTTAGGTGAAAGTACGGAATAATTTCAAAATAACCGACAAAGTGTATTTGTTCATCTGCTTTTAGTAGTTAACAATATTTCAATTGCTTTATTTAATTTAACAAATTTTTATCGCATTAATAACATAAAACGTAAGCTTAAACATTTCAATCATCAACATAACATGATGCTTGCCGAATAATTAAATAAATATATCCGTAAATTTTCTCTTTGTTTATACATATGTTCACTTACTTTGAATATATCGCATCTATTTGTCTTCTTTTACATGTTTACTGAGGTAACTGTCTTACGTATATTTATTAATATATATTTATTTACACACATAATTGTTTGTCATAAATACGTTAGTCTTTTGAATATATCGCATATCATCAATAGAACGTCATTAGATGTATTAAAAATGTAAATAAACATTTATTTGGTAAAAAAAAGTTTTTGAATATTCTTAGCTATTATATTTGAAAGCCATGTTTTTTTTTTTCAATAGAATGTGTTATGTAAAGGGTGTTATTAAGATGACATGTATTATTCTTTGGTGTTGACTGTTCGTATTAGGAAGAGTCTTAGTATGTTATCGAGACAGTCTTAGGAGTGTTCATGTTTGTTAGATGCTAGTATTATATATATTCATTTAACTAATTCCCTATTTTTTACGTACATGAAAAGGGGGCAGTTGGAAAGCGACAGAGAGAATTATTGTGGCGTCCACTCGGTTGACAATCAAATCTCCAACTCGCAATCTTTTTCTTGTGTCACTTTTCCCTGTCAATTTTTTCAAAACATCCACATAATCAGATTCCTTTCTGTTACATTTTTCACAACAATAACAAAGTTTGTTTATATTCGTGAGAAATATTGAAACAATAACAGATTAGCTTGTCAATTTCTCACATTCCATCCGCAGACGCGTGCTTAATTTTAATCCATATAAATACATATATTGTAAGAATTGAAATTGATTTGACTTACCGGGAGTGGGTCAGAGAGAAGAAAAGACACTGAACTGCTGTTTGCCGTTACTGAGAACTTTAATAAGTTAAATAGACATTCTAATCTCGTTGGAAATCACGTTGGAATTCTCGCCACTGAGAGTTAGTATGTATAAAAGGAGTTGTTTCACTACGGATTAGTGATTAGTTAAGAACCTAGTAACCTAGTTTCCTAGTCGGTTGGCGTCTCTTAGACTGATTACCTCATTACTGTTGTTCGGCAAACGTTACCTGTTAATTGTTACCTTTAAAGGAAAGATAAGACTGCTTGTAAGCAACGTCACCATTTCGTTGCAAGCCTTTACTTCCTTTTCTTATCCCCCCTCTTCTTGTTGGTGAAATAATCCCGACAATATGTATATACACTTATATACTAGCATGTCAACCCGGCTTAGACCAGGTCATTCGTATAACAAATGTGCGAAAATATTCATATTTATATGAATACAAAAACCAACATTTTCTTAATACATCTACTTACTTCATTTGAAGAATTATTGGGATTATGCGCCGACCCCCCTCGACGTACATTTCGCCGGGAAGGCAAAAAGTAATATTCAATGATTTTTTTGTTAGTATTGATATTAGTCTTTTACATTAAAACAAAGTTTAATACATATTATAATTCCGCTACAATTATTTTCGCATCTTTTTATCTTACACTTCCTCGCAGTTGCGTTTTCTTAATAAAAATGTAGTAATAAAAAAAAACAAAATGCATATTCATAATAAATCCCCTGTATTCTCCCTTTCAGTTTATTAGTTTGTAAATTTTCTTTTTTTTTTTTCCTCATCCTTAAAACGTTTTTCTGTTTGCTTTTTTTTGTTTGTTTTTTGTTTCGTTTTTTTTCCTTTTCTTTTTTTGCTGAATTAATATCGATCTCATACTTTGTTGGTTACTAAATAATTTTTGTTTTTCAAATTCGCTTTTTACAGATTTATAGATGTTCTTTCGGGGAAGGCTTATGCCTCTGACTCCAGCTCTGTAGCCTGAATTTCAGTAGGATTAAATGACAGTTTTTTTCCTCCACTAATTTACTATCGATAAGACATTAAAGTAAGTTCATGCAAAAAAAAAACGGCAAAAAATATTGATTTAACAATTTTCATGGGGTGCTCACATATATATTCATAAGTAAATGAATCCCATTCCCCCCACCTTTTTTTTTTTTTGTAAACATCAGGGGTTAAATAGCAATTTTGTGTTTTTCTTAGATAAAATGCCACGCAGAAAATCAAACTCAGGTCGTCGTACTCGCAGAACAAAAGCAGTGCGACGAGTAATTGCCAGTCAAACTCAGAAAAGAAAGAGCATCAGCAAACGAGCATCGAAGACAAAGAATGATTGAAACACGTGCCAACGAAGCAGCAGAGCGATGTACAGCCAAACTCGAAGATGCACAATTCCGGGTACAGCAATCACATTCTACATCTTCAGATTTGCCTTGTTGGTTCCCTGATTCATCGGAGAGGGACCTATGTTTTCAATGACGTCCATGCCTCCGTCCGTCAGTCCAGACGATTGCCAGATAACCACGTAATAGCTTTTCCTGAAATTTGGCCACAAATTGTATTTCATTAAAAAGATGTGCACAATTAAAAATATTTTTTAGCGAAAATTCCCATTGCGTCCCCAGGGGTTCAAAATAGGTCAACAATGCCCTAAAATGGCCAAAAATGACACTTTTACTCCATAAATTTGGATCCATCCATTACATTAGATTTTTCTGAAACTTGGCCAAAATATGCAGCCCATTGTTCTTAATACAAATCCAGTATAGGTGACCCTGGCAAAATTTTTGTTCGCGTCTCCGGGGACTTTTAGTGCTAAAAAAGCCCCTTTTTTTGGTTCTTTTTTCATATTCTCAACAAAAACTTGATATGTCTGACTATATAGTAGTTTTTCACGGTGGTTACCTCAAATATACATGTGTTAAGGTCTGAAACTGCATCTTTATCCATTTACACTGGGATTCGGCGTCCCCAGGGGCTCAAAAGAGGTCAAAAATGTCCCAAAATGGCCAAAAATGACACTTTTTGCCCCATAGCGCTTGATCCATCTATTAAATTTTCCTGAAACTTGGCCAAAATGTGGAGGCGATTATTCTTAATATAAATAAAGTATGGGTGATCCTGGCAAAATTCTGGTTCGCCTCCCTATGGGACTTTAAGCTTAAAAGAAAAACATGCCTTTTTGGAGCTCTTTTTTCATATTACGCATAAACTTTATATATATATATCTATATAGTGGTTTTCTATGGTGCTGAATTCAAATATACATTTCTTAAGGCATGAAACTGCACCGTTTGTCCATTTTCTCTGAGATTCGGCGTTCGCATGAGTTCAAAAGAGGTCATAAATGCCCCAAAATTGTAAAAAAAAAAAAAATGACACTTTTTACCCCATAACTTTTGCCCCATCCATTAGATCTTTCTGAAACTTGTAAAAAATGTGAAGGCAACATTAGCCCTTCACACTTCTCACATTCATCATTTCTTCGCTATTTTTGTGGCGTCATCTCAAATGCAGCACCAGAGGCAGACCACGCACGCACGGCTTGTTCTCAGCAGAATGAACGTGACAGGCTGTGAGTTGCTGAAAGGCGTCAAAGAGAAATAACAGATTAGCATAAACACTAAACACTAAACACTAAACACTGCTCAATCAATCACAAGATTTTGATCTCCTTGCATTTCGGGAACACACGGCTGATTATAGTTGAGCCACCATGTTCTTATCGGTACTATGGCTGAAGTGTGTCCCTTTTGTAAGGCTCTGAAATTTTCCGGAGAAACAAAAGAAATGTGCTGTACCACTGGAAAAATTAAACTGCCTTAACTCGAAGAACCACCAGAACCATTAAAAACTTTACTTGCATTTTCTATCTAACATCAGGAAATAGAGCTTTTGCTTCCAGAAATCATAACAGCTCAATTCATGCCAACTTTTAAAGAGAAAGGACAAATTTACCATAAAGTTGTACCTCTGCTTCCGTTTCCAGAAGGTCATCATAAATTCTTACAAATGTATTTCATCTGTAAGAGTGATAATGAACTGAATGCACACTGTTGAAGTTCGAGCGGCATAAAAAAGCCCATTGTTTCCCAACTGCAAGAACTACGTCATAATAAAAAACAATTTAGTGTATTTATTCAAAACAGCAATTGAAATAATGTCATCTGATACACACAAGACTGTTATTCATGCTGGCAAACAACCTATGCTAGAGAACATTGTGCAAAGATTCAATGCACCAACTATGGATGAAGTGGCAATCGTTATAGTTTGAGATCAATTTCAACCTAGAGATATTGTTTTTCATAGATGAACAAACATTGCTGAAACTCTTCAATTCTACGATAGCCTGCAATATCCAATCATTTTTGGTATAAAATCAATGAGTATCACTTCAATGTTAACATGATAAATCTAGTCAGTGGTGAAGAAACAAATAGAAAATGCAGTGCAATAAATTCATACCGATTAATGATTCGAAAGAATGAAAACAATCACATTCTTAAATGCCGCCAACTGTTTCACGAATACATGATATATATTCAAAAATTGA
Source organism: Euprymna scolopes (assembly GCF_053919585.1). Classification (NCBI taxonomy): domain Eukaryota; kingdom Metazoa; phylum Mollusca; class Cephalopoda; order Sepiida; family Sepiolidae; genus Euprymna; species Euprymna scolopes. The sequence goes on from NC_136494.1 coordinate 118,841,770, forward strand.
AACAGAACGTTTGTTTTTCATCCGTTTGAATCAGATCAAATTCGCTCTGAGAAATATGTTCATTTTCGAGATGCAGTTGTACACGATGGTAATACAACCAACGTGAGAAGACGAACAATTTTGCCATCTTCATATTTAGGCAGTACATGTCATATGCACGAGTAAACTCAAAATGCATTTGCATGTGTTCGTCACTATGGTCGCCCTGACCAATCTATTACATTTTGAAACCCTAGAGTCAAAAATGGATGGTAACGTTCAACGCTGCAAAGACAAGACTCGCTTCCTTTAATAATTGCATGAAACCTTAGCAACCACTAATAGCTATGGCTAGAGATACTTTACCTGAGAGCACTTCATTCAAGCTCCTTGGCTTAACGTTCACAGGAAACATAAGTTGGAATAGATACATCGAGATCATTGCTAAGGTTGCTGCAAAGAAGGTGGGCTCTCTCTATTGGGCTAGAAAGTTATTTACGCCTGAAAGTATCCTGTACCTCTACAAGCCACCATTCGCCCATGTATGGAGTACTGCTATCGCATTTGGGCTGGTGCATCTGCTACTAGTTTCTCGCTCCTGGACAGGGTGCAAAAGAGTCGCCAACCTAATAGGTGCCGAACTGTCATCTAAGCTTCAACCCCTCTCCCACCGAAAAAATGTTGTATACTTCTGCCTGTTTTACAAGTATTTTAATGGTGGATGCTCTAACGAACTACAAGCCCTTGTACCCCCTCAACGAAAATAACCCCGACAAACCCGACAAGCAGCAAAGTTCTACCCATACACAGTTGAGATCCCTAGATGTAAGAAAGCCTTTTACTCTAATAGCTTCTTCCCCAGAACTGCAAGACTTTGGAATTCTCTTCCGGTTTCCTGCTTCCCCAACTGTACTGACATGCAGAAGTTCAAGTGTAATGTGAACAGACATCTTGCTGCTAAACTCCTTACATAGTACCCCTGCAACTTAAGTCCCTGATACATCAAAGTGGAAATGTGCCTTGTTTGTCTAACAAGAACCAGTGTGTCAACATGATTATGCCGGATATACATAGATGTTAACATACACACACACACACACACATATATATATATATATATATATATATATATATATATATACTGTATAAACAAAACCATAACTTCAAAAAAGGTGTTGATAACAATAGAAAGTGTATTTCATTTTAAGTTACAATTGTTTCCATACCAGTTCGACAATTTCAAACATTATGGCGTTTGAAAATTTTCACAACCAGCATTGCTTCAGACTTCTTGAATAAAAACACTCTTGACAATAGAACATTTTTTTAAAAAAATTCCCTTAACGGAAAATAGGCATGTGAAAATAAAATTTACCCTGGAGGCATCCTCCGTGAAAAAAAAAAGCCCATTTAAATATTAATATTTTCGTATCCTTATTTAAAAACCAAGTTATAAGAAGTTTCCACAAAAAAACCAGTAGCCATTTAAACTTTTTTTTATATATCCCATTCATTGAATTCCTGAATTACATGAACCCAGTAAAACTCAGTATATTACATACAAGTCTATACATATACATATATATTTACATACATATGCATAAATATACATACATATCTATACACCGAAAAGTTGTGATGCAGTGAAAAAGTCTTTGAATAGCTTTATAAACGCTTTCCCCTATTTTTGAGTTGAGTACTCTCGGTAATAATATTGTGTGCTACGACTTAATGCGTAATGCAAACTCTTTGTAAACAGGGTACTATTGCCGATGGTGCTAATCTCGTAGCCTGTCGGTTAAAGCTATTGACTATCGGTGGCTGTTGGTTCGATCCAGGCTTGGGATAGGTGCTCGTCTAGCCACATCGAAGCATTGAAGATGTTTGATAAGCAACCGTGTCTGTGAATTGCTATGGAGATCCTGTGTCGATGGGGTTAAAACAATCACGTGTTATTTGTTCTACGCCTGCTCTGGTGGAATGTTAACTATGCTGCGCTTCCAAGTAACAATTTCCTGGGTTACATTCTTTAACATGTAGACCGAACACATTGTAGAGAAAGTTGTAATAAACATGAGACAAGTAATAACTCAGCTCCTTTGTTTTTTAACCCGACGACATTTAATTCCGAATACTTTCCTGAATGAAACGTGATCGCGCTTTTTATCTGACCTCTCTCCTCCTGAGCGTCGTTTCAACCGTGCTCTCGATCATGCTCAAGAACTTATTCTCCTGCACGTGTACACATTCTTTGTTTTTTATTTCAGGCAAGTATTTATTTCATCTGCTGGCGTTGATCGAGGAATTACAAGTAATGTTTGCCTGAAATCTCCTACTAGAAATATAACTGCACTTCCAAATGGTTTGTTATTTTCAAAAAATCTTGCAATGAGCGATCAAGAGCCTCGAGTGATTTTTTTTTTTTTGTGCGCCATTGTGCATTCATCCCAAACAATAAGTTTGCATTTCCAAAATACTTTCCCCATGCTAGATGTTTTGGAAATATTGCACATGGAAGTTTCAATCAATTGCTATGCCATTTTGTGAGCGAATGGCTGCCAAAATCAACTTAATTAGGAAGGTTTTACCAGTTCCTCCTGGCGCATTTTAAAAGAATATTTCTTCAGCCCTACTATTAACAGTGTGCATAATTTGTTCAAATCTTAGTTTATGCATACAACAAAAGATGACCCATATTTTAATTTTGTTCACGATGCAATTCAACATGAAACAAAGTATCAGCAGGACAATTTGGTGATGTCATTTCAAATTGATTTGTTGGCGAGTTCGAGGCACAAATTTTCAGTCAATATTAATGCCTCGTTATAGATTTCTGTAAAATTCATGTAAGTATTTGCACCTTCATTGCATCTTTGTGGGATTTATATTTCTCCCACAACTCTGTTGGAATTGAAGGATAGCAAGTGATCAATATGATGGCAAACAATGCACGAATTTAAATAGGATGTGATGTGCTACACGCATCATTAATGCATAGATCCTAGTGTTGGTCATTTTTCAATAAATGCGAAAAGTAGCATGTGCAATACCATCGACAATTTTCAATTGCTTGAAAGACGTTGGACCAGGGGCATTTACCAACATTTGAATAAAGAAACATCCATGTTGATTAGAATGAATAGTGTGCAGCCTGGCTGTGTTTTCTTTGAATATCTTATGTTGTCCTTCAACGTTCTCCTCGTTTGCGTCGTTCAAATGATTTTCTACTCGCATTCCATGTGTAATACATCGACACTTTTGAATAGAGCACTTTTGAATAGAGCACTTTTGAAGTAAGCATGTTGTTCATTTTCTAGATATACTGCTAAGTGAACAACAGCTGGACTTCGTTCATGTAAGGGGAATGAGAGAATTTTCCATACAGCTTCATTGCTTGTTATGTATTTTCCAGCATGATACTGTGCGATTCTATCGATATGTGTAACTGTATTCCTATCATTTCCTTGTGTTTGCAAGCCAACAATTGCCACATCGCTGCTTTTATTCACATACTTGCAAATGCATTTGATTGACTTACCTGAGTTACAGTATTCAAAATTTAGGTGCGATTTGTAGGCTTTTGATAACAAAGGCGAATAGGGAATAAGTCACCGGTTATCGACTTCGATGTTTATTTCGAATTTGTACCGTTGCTAATTTACCGTCATCTTCTATTGGTCTTCTGTATAAATAGTATCCATCAGTTCCTGTAAAAATGTTGGATACTAATTCTCTAGAATATCGCTTAGAGCATTTTCCACCTATCATACATTGTGAATTCGGATTCCATATACCTCAGAGTGCATGTATCATATGTTTTCTCACAACATCATGCAAATCTTTATCAATGGTGTCATCAGGTATGTCAGCGTGTATTACATTGTCGATTTCGTTTAGACTGATTATATAGAGCAAGATTGGTTATAGGTTATAAAGCCAGATTAGTATGTGTGGGTGTGGTAATATATATATATATATATATATATGTGTGTGTGTGTGTGTGTATGTTAACATCTATGTATATCCGGCATAATCATGTTGACACACTGGTTCTTGTTAGATCACTGAAGTTAAGTAACGTTGAGCCTGGCTAGTACCTGATGGGTGACCATTTGGGAATTCTAGGCACTGTATGTGCTTTCCGCTTATCTCGGCATTGTTTCCAGTCGTCCTGAACCTTCACTTGCCACTGGTATTCAACAATGTCGATTCAGGAGAGGTGTGGTTGGAGATTGCGCAACTGTTGCCACAAAAGTTTCACGCACAGGCACCCTTATAGTAGGTATTCACGGTCTGTCAAGACTAAAGGAAGCCTTATGTATATAGGTGTGTGTGTGTATATATATGTATGTGTGTATATATGTATGCGTATATAACATGTAAGTTTATATGTATGTATGTGCATATGCATATATAAAATTTACCTCGGATATATCGTCAAATAAAACGTGAATGTATTGCAAATTCTTCAAGTAATAATCAGAAAATAATATTGTTGGCTAAAGACGAAGTATGATATTTTTTTCTTTTGTGGGTGTGCTTGTTTTTTTGATGTTACGTTGGATTCATATGATGTTAGATTGTTGCTCGATATCTTATTACTCAATTGACGGAGTGACGTGTGCGGCACTTCTCAGATCAGCTTCGCGGGATAGACTGAATATCTCATACATGTATATAACAGCTGCTTCAGGAGTGAATTTCATCTTAAAAACCACTGATAATGAATTCGATCCCCACTTAGCCGAAAATAGCTTGTCCTTGTCTCACGATATGGAAAATATACCAAGATATATCATCATTTTCATAGAGTGCAACAGAAAATTATGCAGCGTCCATTTTATAAATGGTGGTAGGTTTTGTTCATACCTCATGAAATTAGTTTGGGAAGTCTTAAATTGCACGGATTTTTAATTAATTTAACAATGTTCAAAGAATAGTTATTGAGAGAACAATACGAAATTATCATGTTTTTTTCAGGGCACCTGCTAGATTCCGGCGACTTGGGTGTTCAGCATCATTCATATTTTTTCGACCGCGCCTATAGTCAGTAATACCACTTTCCCTGTAGTGTAGAGTCTGTATAACCCTTAGTACATTTCTTTGTTTGAATAGTATTTTTTATCATCAGAGGAAATGCTTTACGAAGGCACGAAATTTAGTTTTTTTTAGTTGTTTCCAAAATTTTCAACAGTAGCTATACTTAAAATAATTGACGTTAAATTTGAACTCAACCTCAGATCAAAAGTCTCAAACTCAAATCTAACTGTTCTCTTCTCTCTGCACTTTCCACACTGACGCCCAAAATAAAGAACACGGCTCTTTTATAGAGAGACCCAACCACATCTCATTTGCATACCCTCTCCTCCCTCTCGTTACATCACGTGATTTTCAGTCCATAAATACGATTTTTATTTTCTCGTTTATTTTTTTTTCCTAACATGAGCCGCACGATGCATGAGGTAAGGTTCTTTACTTTTAACCACACGTCCCCTTGATCTCTAAGATCAATAATTAGTATTATAGTCTGCCATCCACGCTGGGCGTCTTCATTCACGGTGCGATCGTCAAAGAGGCTCTCCTTCAGACACTTCAACATCAGCATCAACCTCCGCTGCCTCTGATGGCAAGGAGACTCTCCGTATATCTAAAATGTGATGAGGCATTCCGTCAATCACTACCTTGTTTTTGGAGAGTACTTCAGTCACTGTACCTTTTCCCCAACGAGTCGTGCAACTAGAATTGGGTGGTTTCACTTACACCTCTTCACCAACTGCGATGTCCATGCAGACCTGTTCTTCTCTCTGTGTTACAGTTAATGGATGTTGCCATTCATAAGAAAAACTAGACCGGTGCGGCACTGAATTTTCGTCTTGACCCACCTTCGGCGTCATATTGTACCAAAAAACTACTTCTTGGGGCGAAATCTGACTTCTTCATGCCACAGCTTTTATAGTATGATGGTGCCTCCCTATAATTCCATTTCTACTTGGATGGTATGCAGCTCTAAAATATAGCCCCACATTCCACTTCGCACATAAGTCTCTAAAAACTTCCGAGTGGAAAGATGTACCATTATCCACCAACACCTCTTCTACTGGCCCCCTTTCCATAAAAACCTCCTCGACAACTCTCTTTACCTCTTCTGCTGTTTCATTCTTGATTTTCCGCCATATCGCTACTCTCCCAGGCCCACAATCTATCATAGTTACATGCAGTTCATGTTGATAATGTGTGATGTCAATGGCCAATCTCCGCCAATTCTCTTCAACATGCAGTTTCCCTTTTTCATGTTTAGCCAGTGCAGGGTCGATTGATTGGCATTCCCTACATTGTTCCACCACCTTTTGGACGTCTTGCATTGTGACGTGCAGGTTTACTTTTCTTGCCAGGTAAAGGGTCCGTTCCTTTCCAAAATGATGCAGATTATGCAGGTCTTTTAAATTCTCTACTGCACAACATGCTGGAGCCTTGTCTCTTTCCTTGTGTAGCCAGGCTTTCTTGACTCTTGTCAGCCCATCTGCTTTATTTTTTGTGACGGAACTAAGGTAACAGTTACCTTTAGTTCGACTTCTCGAACCAAGTCTCCCAGCGATCCAAGTCTACGCTTGATAAGCATCTCCGCTGCTCCTTTTGTTTTGATCTGCTTATCACAAGACAGCTCCGATTTGATCCACGACACCACTGTTGCAGAGTCTTTTTTAACGTTCACTATCTGTAGCCCCCATTTTAGAGCTAGATTGATGCCTTTCATCACAGCATCGAGTTCCACAACATTGATATGGGTGCTATCATCCTTTTTGCGTAGCCAAGAAGCATCTTCAACAGCCACTTCTCCTATTTCCAATAATACCCCTAATGCTACACTGCTAGCATCAGTCCATATCACCCCTTCATGGCCCTCATTTACATGCCATTCTTCTCTCACAGGGTCCATTTTTTTCACTTCTGTAATGACTTCTTGTATCATGTAAAGCACTTCTTGATCAACTGCATCTTCCCAACTGTCTGTCCCAGTCTGTTTTTTAATAAAACTGCATGCAGTTCGCAGCCATCCAGCTATTGGGTAGTGGCCAACCAGCTTTCCACATATAGAGAAAAGCTCTCTCTTGGCTAGGTCAACCTTGGCTTCAGGGATCTCATTTCCTCGCCCAAACATCAATTTTCCTGCCTTATTGTTCTGTAGTCGAAATCAGAAAGCCATTCCGTTTTCCAGTGACTCAGGCGGTTTTGTCGTCAGTCCATATGTTTTGATATGCTCTCTCAGCCTTTCCGCAGTCACCTCTGTTTCATCCACTAGTACATCATCGATATAAGAGCAGGTGCCTCTCTTCACTGCATCGTCTTTGGCCAACACTGTCTTAAGAACTGCCGTCATTATCTTTGGTGCAGAGTTCAGACCAAATCCTAATCTGGTCAGACAATAAACTTGACCTTTGTACTCTACCAATTGATATTTCCACAATTTATCATCCACATGAAGTTGGAGGTAGGCTGACTTCAGGTCCACAATTTTAGTTGCCTGCTTCATCCTCCTTCATTTCCTTACGACTTCTTCACACACGTCGATTCCGTCCTTTGTGTGACAAGCGACAAACTTGTTCAGCTCACGGAAATCCAACACTGGCCTAACTTTCTTCTTAATGGGTTGGACCACAGCCATGAGTGGCAAAATTTCTTCAACTTTCCCTGACCACGGCATTAATATTCCTTCATCTATCCATCTCTCAACTTCTTTTTCAAACTGCGGCGACGCAGCTCCTTTCAGAGTGCTTTTGTAGCAGTTGACCCGATTCATCAATACATGTGGCTCTGCGGTCAATCGCCATTCTACTATCTATTTTTCGCCATCGAAGCAGGCTCGAAAGTCATCATCCTCAATCAGACATCGTCGGGGTTTCGACGGTTGGTTGGTATCACCCCTGGTTACACTTTCTGTTATTCCCGGTGCACTCTGATTGCCAAATTTCACCTGGCCTTTAGCAATAGTAGCTCCTCCCAGTCGGTCTATCACGTCCAGGCCCAGAACCACATCAATTCCTGCAACCAATCTATCCAGCACGATCACTTAGTCGCAATGGCATATTCCTTACTACAATCTCCGCATCAGCCTCTCCACAGCATTCCACTTCTCTGCCATCCACCGCTCTAACATTGCTGGTTCCATTCCAAGAATTGGCGACGCTCGTAGTAATAAGTGTTGTTGTACATCCAGTATCAACAAGAGCTCTAGCCCTCTTTCCATTGATTGTGATCACTAACTGTGGCAACAAACTCTCATACGCCTGTTCAGTATAAAAGGGGTGACTACTGGCACAATAGCACCCCTTTACTCGTTTCTCGGAAGCGAAGGGCAATTCCTGCTAATGTACCCTACTTGGCCACACCTAAAACAGATAATGTCTGGCCGTGGCTCCCTACAGTCTCTCATCAGGTGTGGTCCTTGACATCGAAAGCATTTACCGGCAAATCCACGGCCTTGCTTCATCACTGGTCGCTCCTTTCTGCTTGCCACAGCAGCCGCGACTGCCCCCAGCTCACCGAACTGTTTCGCCAAAACTCTAGCATGCCTTAGAATCTCCTCCACCTCCATGGTTTCAATATCAGTGAGTCGTTGCAGTTCCATGGAGATGCGATCATGGAAACCAGTTACAAACACCAGCTTTACAGTCTTCTCAAGGCTGCGTCCCCCATATCCAGCCAATCCTGCTAGTCGCCTTATCTCTGCCATGTACACGTCCACAGACTCCCCAGTCCAGATGACTTTTGAGCTTGTTGTAAGCCTCAAACGCGCTCTTGGAAAATGCGGTCTTTAACCGGTGTTCAATGCTCTCAGCAATGGCCTGATCTGTCTCTCCCATTTCTTGATAGACCGCTAGAGCACTTCCTTCCAAATACATTGGTATTAACATGGCTACATCCTCGATCTTCTGCAGCCTTGCCATCAACTTCAGCTTATTAAGCCACGCAACCACGTCACCTTCTCCAGTAAATGGCGTCAGGATATCGTTGCTCAATCTTACTCGGTCACCCGTTTTTGTTACTGTGCCGAAATAGCTTGACGTTAAATTTGAACTCAACCTCAGATCAAAAGTCTCAAACTCAAATTCAAACATGGACAGAAGTCTGTGTAAAACAGCTCTCAGACCTGGTCGCCCTCCCCCTTCTGCAATTGATGAGGCATCTGTCCGTCAAGTTGAGGCAGTCATTTTGGAAGATCGGTGCATTACTATTCGCCAAATAGCCCAAGATGTCAAGATTAGTACAGGGTCTGTGGAAACTATCATTCATGACCATTTGCATATGCATAAGGTGTCTGCCAAATAGATTTCCAGGTTGCTCACACCATTCCAGAACCGAGAAATTGTCGAGTGCTCGAGGATGAATTTGAAGATATGCCAAGAAGATGAGTCAAAGTTTTTCAAAAGACTGACTACACTGGATGAAACCTGGGTTCATCACTATGATCCAGAGACCAAAGCCCAGTCAATGCAGTGAAAGCACTTGGACTCACCACCTCCAAAGAAGGCAAGGTTGCAGCCCTCCGCTGGCAAGGTTATGCTCACAGTCTTCTGGGACCAGGACGGAGTAGTGATGACAGATTTCCTGGCAAAGGGTACCACATTTATTATTACAGGAGCCTATTATGCTTCACTTTTGAGGAAATTAAGGGAAGCTATCAAAATCAAGAAGTGAGGCAAGATCAGCAAAGGTACCCTCCTCCTACAGGACAACGTTCCGGTCACAACTCGCATGTCATCAGATCAGAAGCATAGGCGTGTGGTTATGAAATCCATCCCCATCCTCCCTTAATCTGAAAAAGGTGACTTTTTGGCTGGGTCCGAATATCCTGACCAGCAGCAATTATCATTCCCCATACTGTTGATTGTGTAAGCATGAAACACTAGTTTCTGTATGTATAAAAATTATTGTTATATATTATATTATATATATTATATCATATATATTATATTATATAGTGGTACATATTGGTGATAATTTTTTATTGAAAAAATATGAAGGCATTCGATTAAAACAAATTTATAAAATATTTAGATCACGCTTCTTGAATAAACAAGAAAAACTGAAATAGTTGTTCTGCATTTCAATTTTTCTATCACTATTTTCAACTCTTGGGTAGGGTCCAGAAAACTTTTTCCGATTTAATAGGTCCCACTTAGTCAACTAAGCTCCAACCTTTGGCCCATCATTTCAATGTGGCATCTCTGTGCCTTTTTTACAAATAATTTAATGGCATGTGCTCTGATGAACTGGTTGCACTTGTGCCCCCTCGACGTACATATCCCCGACAAACCTGCTTAGCAACAAAATCTCACCTTTCACTGTTGAGGTCGCTAAATGCCAGAGGACTTTCTATTCTAATGGGTTTTTTTCCCCTCGAACAGCTAAACTTTGGAATTCCCTTCCTGCTACCTGCTTCCCTGACTGTACTGATATGCAAAAGTTTACATGTAACATAAACCAACATCTTGTTCATCTTTCCTAGGCATGGTTCCCAAATAGTATCCTCTTACGTCTAAGTAGCGATATGCCTTGTTAGGAGTAAATGTGAGTAGTAAAAAAAAAAAAAAAAAGAGCTAATACAGAAATGTTAGAAACGGATTTATCTCGGTTGGTTTCAAACAATTTTTTTTCGTAATAGAATTCGCCTAAAAGTTTCGTTTCAAGTTACTGATCATTCGTATATTATCTTTCGTTTTGGCGTCTTTAAAAGACCAAAACGCCGTGTCTCTGAACACTGACATTTGTACTTCGCGTGAAAAGCGAGTGTGTATTTTGATAGTTATTTATGAACTCTATTATTCTTACATTAGCTTTTGGATCTTAACAATTCATAACAGATTACGAAATCATCTAATTAACAAAATAAAAGAAAATATGTTGAGCAAATTGGCATTTATAATAACATATGAACTAATATATATATATATATATATATATATATATATATATATATAGAGAGAGAGAGAGAGAGAGAGAGAGAAAGAGAGAGAGAGTAAGTTATAAAATATATATGGCAATTAACCTACACAGTTATAAAATATAGTCATCAGGCATAAGCCTGATGAATCCTAGCGTGGATGAAACGCGGAATATTCTGTGTAGCTTAATTGCCATATATATTTTATAACTTACTACCTAGCTCTACCTACGTATTGACCACTTTTGAAGTAAATAAATCTATACTTTCGTATATTAATTTTATGTGAGTAAATTAAGTAGTTATATATATATATATATATATATATATATATATATAATTTCAATGCTCCCCTATTTGATTGACTATTATAGCTTTCGAATCAAAACCTTCATATTTTAATCCGTTTTATTAACTTCTTCGCCAATCTCTGATGCGTGTTTCTAAAAAAATATGCGGTTGTTTTTTCCTTGTCAAAATTTATTACATTTTTCCAGGTAAATTGCATTTATTGACACAATCATTTACAGCGGTAGCGGCAGTCATTTTCACGCTCAAGCTAATATCTACTTTCACCGCCCTCAGAATCACTGGAAACTGTTTATCACAGGATTATGTTTTTGCGTGCATACAGTTTTTTCTCTGTAACCTATTATGCATTTTTCAATCTGAATAATAACCGCTCCCGTCAAGATCCGGGCGTTCTGATTTATATTCGGAATTTCTTTTCACATTCCAGTTTCATGAAATATAAGAAAAGCATTTTCTGATACTAGCATAGTAACTATTATTTTTACCTGTTGATTTCGTTTTATTTACGCTTATTTCGCATTTTTAATTTCACGTGATTTTGTCTATCAACAAAGAAAATTCATAACTAGCTCACTGCAGAGAAATTTAGCTATTTATTCTAATTAGCTTATTAGAACTCTACTTTATTCGATAATAAAAGATTACTATTCAGATTCTATTTCCAAAGAGGTAACATTCTCCTGTTTGAATAAAAAATGTCCGCTAAGATTTCCTCTAGACGTATGTCTTAATATATTTATCTAGTTATTTTATCATTTGACTTCGATTGCGGACATATTAAACAGATGTGTGCTTGAGTAAGCTTTTCGTTTGTTTTATCTTTAAAGTTAAAGTTTATCGTATGACAAGCCGTGCATCCCTCCAGAAAAATGTTTTACCTTAACTACTGGATAACCACAAACAAAGAATAATTCAATAGTTTAACGTTGGGCTCGAAATTCCTTCATTAAATATAGATTCACGTAGAATCGATTGTCAAAAGAGAGAGTGAGGTCAAATGCAAAAATCGCAGGCAATTATGTAAACAGTAGATTGGGTAAGGTTGAAAAGCTTTTGTTTTTTGCCAGCAGAGGCCAAGAGACAGTTAGCGAATTCCCGTGTGTGCGTCACCCCCCTACCAATCCACTTTCATCCATGATCGGACTCCTCGTCGCCCATCACGAAAACCCACAATAAAGCTGTCGTTATATGTCTATAAATCAAGATGCTGTTATTCTTCCGAGTACGGTCGTAATACTACACAATACATGTACAACCCACTATACACGAAAAGTGATGCTGACGGACTCCTTTTAAGGGAATAAGAGAAGATATTTGGTAAATACTACAGACACTGTATGTAATACAGTCGTTACATGCCAACACTCGGTACCCACACGTTGTATGCAGACAGTTGCAAAGAAGCAAAGACAAGGAAAGAATTCGACTCGCTTTTTATTCAGTTGAAACTGACATTTGTTTACAGGTACTTTCAGAATAACGCTATGTCTCTTGTTCATAAGTTTTCTCGTATTTCAATGTGCTTAACAAGTCTCTGCTCTGTCGAACACGCCGTACTGTCTTTGTCCGGCATGTTAGGACATGTCATTTCCTGTCGCTCTCTGGCCACGTGTTTAACATATCTATTTCTGTCTTTTTCAGACCATGTTTTTCTTTTTTATAATCTTTTTCTTTCCTTCTTCCTCGCTGTGACATCAGCTCGTACACAACTCGGTCATTTGCATGCGTGGGCTGCCGTACAGCTTCTGCTGTTGCTGCTACTATATGAGCGTCCGTGCTCTGTTACAGGTGAATTATGAAATAAAATGACTAAAAAATTATATAACGCAATATATATAGAGAGAGATTAGAATGATTGATTGTTACTGCCAAAAAACGCCGCATATAAAAACAATATAACGAGCAGCAAAATGGAAATCAACAAGACGAATAAAAAAAAATAAAAAAGATTGCAGATAATGGGGCAACATCCAGACCTCAACTAGAAGGATAAAAAATTGAAACCATGAGAAAGCCAACGACATATATCAGCGAGAAATCAATTATAAACACTGTTGAAAAAATCTAGGGAAACTTGTCATTGCCCTCTACGAAATAATTGCTTCAAAAACCACAACATATACCACTAAAAACATGAATGAGAAAAAATAAAAATAAAAATATAAAATAAAAGCATCACCACCTCCTCAACATACACACACAAAGTCCATCATATCGTTATGTATCTAGAATTCTGCTGGCTTCCCATTTCCGATATGACCTGAAGATGGGTAGGTCGCATTTTCCAGACTCTTAAGCTAAGGTTAAAAACTGTTTCTATCGAACTTTTTGAAATTTATTTTGTGCTAATTACCGCTAACTGTTTTCTTATTGCAGCTTTGACTGAAAAACCTGTAACTTAATTTTACCTATCTTGTCTTGCTTTTTTTTTTTTGCTTTTTTTTCTCTTTTTTGTTCTGCATTCTTTTTTGTCAAATATGCTATTAACCAATATTGGCTTTGTACATGTAAAACGAAAAGAAAAAAGTCACCCATGAAAACGAGAACCTTCCAAATTAAAACCTTGAACTATTATCTAAACTCAAATGTAAATTATCAAAAATCAAGTGGACTTCACGAATTGATAAAAGTTCATTATTGGAATTTAATTATAAGGTGAAGCTCGATTGATTCAAACTCGAGATAGATAACGCCAAAACATTCCCACATTAATAGGAGAGGGGAGATTAGCTTCAAACAGCGTCATGAATTGATAATTGAGCACCAGACTTAAAGTAGATATTAATACGTCCCTCGTACCTATTCCCTTTTTTTTTTAAATGGAGAGTAGATAATGCAGTGGATGTGTTATCGGCAGCTCCAGTAACTCTAGCTTCTCCTTTTTTGTCCCTCAGTCCTCAAAAAATGAGTGATTTTTCTGACAAAGGGTGGAGAAAAAGCAGCTTTCCAGGTTGGTAGTACTTGGTGAACAGTAGTCTGAGATGTTGGAAATTTTTCTGTCTCTATGTCTATTCTTGTGGTCATGTCACTAGTAAGGGTGCTGGAGGTAAACGTTTCGTCTGGGCTGACGTTATCCGCCTGATAGTCAGGGACCCGAACCTTAGATTAACCAGCGTTACCCTCTCTATCCTGCTCTAACCAAGTATGCCTACCTGTTCCACAAATCACAAAACCTCAACATGAAATATCTCCAGAAAAAAAACTCGAATAAACCTAGAGCCCCATCTTCCAACGTAGACCACTACTACCATGTCTCCTTCTCCAACATCAGGGGTCTACGTTCCAACCTTCCAGAGGTTGAAACACAATTACAGGAGACGAAACCGGACATATTCTTTCTAAACGAAACTGGCATAGGGCCGACCACTTCCCTAGATGAGTTCATAATTAACGGATACTCTAACTTAACATCTAAATGTGACCCCCAAGACCGCCATAGGAATAGAATATGTACCTACATTAAAGATGGCTTCCCGTGTGGCAGGGATATCTCTAGAGAAGATCCTAATTTACCTTATAGGTGTTTCTGGGTTGCACTTGCTTACACCACTGCATTTATATTTGCCCTCTATCGGCCCCATAACAGCGGAATTACTTTCTTTAAAAGTATATTTGAGAAAATAGACCACATCCTGTCTGCACATCCCACGGCTAACATCCACATCTGTGGTGACTTCAACGTCCATAACGTGGAATGGCTGACCCACTTAAATAAGACAGACGATGAGAGGAGGTCCTGTCATGATTTTGCCATTGCTTATGACCTCACTCAGATTGTTCATGAGCTCACCCGTGTGCCCGATACTACAGCTCAATATGCAAGCCTTCTAGATCTTTTTCTCTCCACTTCCCCTGAGCTATGTTTATATTCTGTTCTTTCTCCTGTAGGATCCTCCGACCATTCCGTCGTATCAGTTAACATAAAAACGAAATGTAATAAGTCCCCAGACGTACCCCTCCACCGTACTGTATACCGATACTCCATGGCTGACTGGGATAGCTTCCGTACATTCATATCTGATCTACCTCTGCATTCCACGTTTAAAAAGGATGTGTCCCTTATAGTATCAGATCTGACCGAATGGTTAATTGTAGGCATAGACCAATTCATACCATCTAAAAAATTCCAACAAAAATCTAACAACCAGCCATGGTTCTCCCCAGAATGTGCCGCTACCATTGCACACAGAAATCACTTTTTCCATAGCTACCAGCGTAATAGATGTACTGAGACTAAAGCTGCTTTCAGGACTGCCAGCAACCACTGTAAAAGAGTAATAAAAAATGCAAGAGAGCTATATGCTCAGTCCGTTAAATCCAAAGTAGCTGATCAGCGTCTTGTTTCTCACCAGTTTTGGCAAGTAACAAATAGGATCCTGAACAGAAGTGTGCGTTCTATCCCAACCAGTATCAATAGACCTGAGGTCACCTCGTCAGCATCAGACAAGGCCGAACTAATTGCCAAGAACTTGGCAGCTAATTCTACCCTATACGACGAAGGCAATCAACTCCCCATATTTCCTCCTATAACACAGAACACGCTATGCAACATACAAATATCTGTGTGTGAGGTCTCCAAACTAATACAGAACCTTGATTCCAGTAAAGCAACTGGCCCTGACGGCATCCCAATTATAGTGTTAAAAAGGCTTCAACCAGAACTTGCCCCCATACTTATGAAACTGTTTAAGCGTTGCCTGAAGGAGAAGTGCTTTCCAACACCCTGGAAAACCTCATCAATATGCCCTGTATTTAAAATTCAGGTGATAAGTCATTTCCCTCTCAGTACAGACCAATAAGTCTCCGGTGTGTCATGAGTAAGTTGCTGGAATCCATATTAAATAGAGAAAGAGTCAACCACCTCAGCAGAAATAACCTTCTCAGTGACATACAATATGGTTTCCATTCTGCAAGATCTACCACAGATATGCTAACGGTTATATCTCATGGGATTAGTGAGTCTTTTGACAAAGGCTTCCTTTCTAGGGCAATTGCTCTTGACATATCAAAGGTCTTCGACAATGTATGGCATAAAGGCCTACTTCACAAGATTTCCAGCTACGGTATAAATGGAAATGTTTTCTCTATCATTAAATCATTTCTCTCTGATAGGCTCATAAGAGTAGTGGTTGATGGACAAAAATCAGAAGCCTGCAGCATTAATGCTGGAGTCCCTCAGGGGTCCATCCTAGGCCCAACTCTCTTCCTGATCTACATCAATGATCTCCCAAAACACATACTGAAATCATTCGTTGACATCTATGCTGATGACACGACCATCTATGGCAACACATCAAAGGCTGTAAATGACAAAGTTCTCTCTGATTCTCTCTCCTCTGATCACGAGCGCATGGTTCAGTGGGGGAAGACGTGGCTGGTTACCTTTAATGCATCCAAAACCAAGCTCCTATCCTTACATCATCAACGCTCTGATCCCCATCTGGCATCAATTGAAATGGATGGCTCTCGTCTAGGAGAAGGCCCATGTTTTGACAAGCTTCTGGGCTTGACCTTTACTCCTGATCTGAAATGGAACACGTACATCAAGTCTGTTGCCAAGGTCGCTGGAAAGATGGTGGGATCTTTCTACCGCTCCACAAGATATCTCACAACTGATGCAATTCTCTATCTATATAAAAGCCAAGTACGCCCAAGGATGGAATACTGTTGCCATATCTGGGCAGGAGCTGCTAAAAACAGCCTATCCTGCCTTGACAGAGTACAAAATAGACTTTGTGGCTTTGTGGGGGAAGACCCTGCAACCTCTCTCCCACAGAAGAGACGTTGCGAGCCTATCTTTGTTTTATCGTTATTTCCATGGCAGGTGCTCGTCTGAGATCCAATCTCTGGTCCCCCCTCGCCAATCTTTTACAAAAAATACCCGTCTGGCTGAAACCACTGTCAAAAATTTCCCCCACTCTTTATCTGTGCCTAAATCAAAACGTAGATTTCATGAACAAAGCTTCTTTCTCAGAACTTCACGCCTGTGGAACTCTGTTCCCTCTGCCTGCTTTCCACCTGACTAAAACCTGGATGTCTTCAAGTTCAACATAAACAAATTCCTGATGAACCGCCCCCTTAAGTAGACACTTTTATTAAATCCTCACACTATCGTACTGTACATGCAATAACCGTTATCCCTGAGTTGCTTCCGGGCCTTGATAAGTGGTGACCACGTTTAAAAAAAAAACAGTATTAGATTGGTGCAAAAATAGTGTCGTTTTCTATCAGATACACGACATGTAAAAAGGCCATTATTTTTGCATTAGCCTTATCTATAGAGAAAGTGCATAAGATTTTAATTAAGATATTATAATCACAAACATATTTAATTATGAAAAACAAAGTATATTAGAACTTAAAGATTGTGGAATGTTTCTAGTAGTTGAATGTGTCGGAATTATTATTATTATCACTTTCATCGAAGGTCATTTCGGCGTATAAAAACATTACCAATACAAAAATAAAGAAAAGCAACAAAAAAAATGAGAAATGACTCATCGGATAGAAACAAACAATTTTATTAAGACAAGTAAAAAAGAAACTTAGAGAGAAAATTTCACGAGATGTCTGCTGCTAAGATTTTGCTCTCAGCAACAAAGAAAGTCCTTTGTGTGGTAACAATTACGACAGAAAGAAAGACGGGTTGAGAGGCCTTTTTTTATTTATTGTTGTGATATGAGATTTCAAGCAACGTAGGATTTTTATGGAAAGGTTGAAATACTTTAGTAAAGTCGAAAAGAGTTCGCTCCCTTTGTTTGCAATTTAAACTTATATTTTGTGATGTCTATTTTAAAATGAAAGCCCCTCTGTATAGATTAGTGGAAATATCTGCAAAGATAACTTATTATCTGAAATAATATTTCGAGAGTGTTCTTTTATAGCGAGGAATTTCTTTCCTCATTTTTCTGAAGGAATAACCTGAAAAATACACATATTTCTTCGTATAGTAACGTTCTCTGAAGAGGCAAGAAGTCTGGAAAAAACTTCTTTGTTCTTTCTTTAAGTCCAGTCAGAATAGCAATGTTCTTTTCTTTTAACTTAAAAAAAACTGCAGCTTTATAAGCATCCAATTTCTTCAGGCTTTAGAAGAAAATATCTAGTTATAATGATTCAGTCTTTCTCAGTGAAAATATTTCCTACATGTATCTTCTCTCCTGTTTTCTCTCCTCTTTTCCGAGATATTTAACTGCCAAGTCTTCGACAGATTTTTTGGTTTTACTTGAAGTAAATTTCTCTCAATGAGATACGAATTCGTCAGGTAACTTAAACGCAATCACTTCAACATTATAAACTTCGCCAGGTTACTTAGACGAATTCACTTTAACATTTTTACGTCTCATTTAGACGGAAAGAAGATAGCACAGCAACAGTTTTCTCGTGTCCAGTCCGAACTGCCAACTTCAGTTTGAATTTTATCACAAAACGCGGGAATGCGCAGATCAATGAACAGACATAAATTAGTCACATGACCAAAAATATCAGTACCAGTGAAGCAAATTCAAGAGAAAGGAAGAAGAGGAAAAACGAAATATATCCTCCAAAACATGAAATGAAACTTCATAATTGTGTGTTTATTTTGCAATATTACATATAAAATCTCATTACTGTTAATATTTATTATTACACCATAGTTTTCAAATATGTTAGGATTGTTTCGAAATAGTTTTGAACGTTTTAATGGTCTGAAGTGTGTATCATAATTATGAACACATCAAGAATGTCTGTTTCAACTATTGGCTGTTATATATTCTTACTAGTGCCGTCTCTTAACCCATTTCACTCAAAAGTCTGACACTTGACATAGATTCTTCATTTTTTATAAACAAAATGCAAACGAGAACTGGATGTGGTTTCCTTCCCATTAATACCGGAAAGATCCGCTTATTTGAATGTTATGTAGCACAGTAGTACGTCATTTAGTTACATTTGGTGGCCAGACAATGTTAAGTGCAATATATAGAAAAAGTACTCATTCTATTAATCATAAATTAAAAATTAAAAAAGTAGGAAAACTTTTTAAATCGCAATCTATATTAAGAGCAATGTTTTGTATATCCGGCTGAAAGTCAAAACTTACAAAACAAAAACTCAAAAAGATGGTATATTTTTGATCGGAGACTATCTAAAATTTAGGAAAAAAAAACAGCATTCATTATTTGACCATAAACTGGCACAAACTTCGTCAGTGGAGGTCAGTTTTCAATCAGTAATTCTGATTATTTTTTAATCGAGCCGTTAATTTTTTATGCCGACTAATTTCTCAGGGAATCTATAAAATGTGTGTGTGTACAGTTGTGTGTGTGTTTTGTAAATGCAACACATCGTTCAATAAAAAGAGTAGAAAGATGGGTTTGCTTTTGGCAGACGCATAACTCTCGCTTCTCTTATTTTGTTCTTTAGTTCTCACATTTCAGGAGCGATGTTTCTGGCAAAGAAGAAAAACTTGCTGTTTTCAGGGTGGGAATCTATTCTGCCTAACACTTATCGTTGGCAAGTTTTGGCATTGAAGTACTATTTTTTTTTTAGTTTGTTGCATTAAGTGGCTTCATGCCTTTACTGGAGCGATTTCCATTTTTAAAAAAAAGTTCAGTAACAAAACTAATAAAACAATTTTTCGGTAAAATTTAACATTCATCAACATAGTATCCTACAAGGGCGATGCACTGATTGCAACGATTCTCCAATCATTTGGTGTAGAACGATTTGTTTTTCGTCTGAAAATGTTCGTTTCCGATACAACTTCGTTGAACCTGCTTGACTTGTTGATCTTGTTGCCTCTATCAATTCGCTATTTTGATACTTCATTAAAATACAGGTTCTTATTCCAGTAGCTTCTTTCCAAGAACTTCTAATTTGTGAAACTTTCTTCCTACCTACAGCCTTTGTCTTTTCAAAACTAAGGTCAATAGGCATCTCCTGTTTTTGCAATAATCATCTTTTGCTCTTGTTAGTTTTTTTTACATCAAGTGGTTTCATGCCTTGTCTCAAATGATTTCCATAAAAAATCCTTTCCCGAAGTATTCATTTGGTACGATGTCTTGTAAATAGTTGTGCTACCTTTGCGGTTGAATTGTAACACATGTATTGTATTGTATTTGTGAACGAGTATTTTTTTCTTAATTTGTGGCCGTTTTGAGGCAATTTCTTCCTTCAAAGAACCAATAATCTATCTATCTGTCTATATATATATATCTATAAACGTGAGAATTTGTTTGTGAGGACAACTCGTAACCTATATACTGAACGAATTTTTTATCTACAAACTTAAAATTTGGTATATAGGGTATTCAGACACGTGGAAAACTTTTAATTGGTTTTCATCCAGAAAAAAGTGGTTGCTAAAGAGTTAAAATTGAAGAATTGGTACTTTTATCTGTTTGTCACTGTTTCACGACTGCGCATGCGCGAATCGTTCACATGATAGTTTGCTTATGTTAAAAATAAGTAGGTTTATAAACGCTTTCTATAAACCGTGACAATCTGGTATAATGTTTATCGTATTTAACTCATTGTCTTTAGGTTTTGGTTTCGATCTTAGCTCGGGTATGTTTTTTTTTTAATTACAAGAAGCGAATTGTTTAGAAAAAACATAATACTCGCATGCACATATCAGTTTCTTTCCGTTTTAACTTCATTTTTTTTAAACGTTACTTTTAATACCAAGCAACGCCAGATAATATGCTAGTATATATATAATATTCTTTTTGGTTCTTATTTTCTCCAGATAATAGACGAACAAAATACTTTACAGCGGCTGGTGTTTGTGGACGGCTTTCACTTGCTACTGACCACTCAGCTGACTTAACTTTTCATTGAAGTAAAGAAATTCATGTTTCATCCATTAACGCTCTGAATCGTTAACACATTGGGTTTGTTCGACTATGAACGAACGCGACATTATGTTCATGCAAAATGAGGAATACACTGCCTTCGCGTATCTTCACTTCAGGATTCATCAAAACGAGATGTAGGACTTTTTCAACGCATATTTTATTTTTCGCATGTCACGATTACAATCCGACCTTCTCGCAAAAAAAAAGTCTTTATATACAGACTTTTAATTGCTTCAGTACCACGATTTGCACATCTTTCCTCCCTTATCCTCTTTTCCTTGTACTGGACGGATTCCGGGTTCGAATGACGGCGGTTCTTGTGCACATCATTTTGTAACCTCAGTGTTATTCAGTTCCACCACAATATTCTATATACCAAATTTCAAGTCTGCTTATAAAAATACGTTGATTATATAGGTTGAGGAGTGTCCTTACACACACGCACGCATTCTCACTTTCATATATATATATTATATATATATATATATATATATATATATATATATATATATTGTAGGCAATATATAGTAGTGATTTCAAAAGTAAAAAAATTATAACTGAAGTGCTATCAGCTAGAATTGAAACCAAAACCAAAACTTAAGACTTCTTGATAAAGTCATTTACTACAAGATGAACGCAAGCGCGCCTGGGTGGTCCAGATTTTTATAATTATAAAGCAATTTATCGTCTGCATGTCGCAATTTATGCGAGAACATAACTTTTAAATTCACTTTCCAAATATGCCATAACGTTAATGATCTGCATGTCTACAAAACTGTTATACTCACCAGCCTACTCTATGGAGCTCAGTCGTTGACCGTCTACCAACGCTACGTGAAAAAAATAAATCACTTTCGCACCACTAAACTGGGGAAACTGCTTGACATAAGCTGGCAGGAAAGGATATCAGACACACAAGTTCTCACTTGTGCCATACCATCTTGATGAAAGCCCAACCTCGTAGGTCACGTGCTAGACTACATACTGCCCAAGCAGCTTCTATTTGGTGAACACGGCAGGCGCTCCAATGGCTGTCAAAGAACACGGCTTAAAGGCACTTTAGAAGCATCACTAAACACCTTCAACGTTTCGTTGTCGTGAGAGGAGACAGGTTTAGATAGAGCCAAGAGGCAGGCCGCTATTTACGACGGTGCCCTCCAGTATGAAAGTGACAGTAAGTTTGCTGCAAAGAAACGCAGGCAAGACAGGAAGAATAATGCTTTGAAGCCCTCGACACCTGCGATCATTCCTTGTTCTCACTGAAGCAGAACTTTTCAAGTGAAGTTTGGGATTATCAGCTATCTCTGCACTCACCGATAATAACCCTCGCAGCCGTTCCTCCAGGATGATCAGATGGTCCTCGTCGTTTCGAACGAACAACAATTAAATGTCACAAATATCCGACTTTAAATAAAGGAAAAATAACATCATGCATCATATGTTTTAAAAATTCGTACGATTCCTATTTCTCTCTTGAAAGAAAAGAAAAACTCGAAACTATGGGATTTAAAATTCTACATTTTCAAAGAAATCCTATAGATGTTATTACAAAATCGACTTTTTTTTAATAATACATATCATCTTTCTAATGATTTTTTTTTCAAAATTATTAATATTTTTAACGAGAAATAAAATATAATGGTTCATAAACTAAACAAAATTGAAAAATAAATCTTGAATAAAACCGGGCGGATACAACTATTGATATAAAGGTGTCCAGTGAATTTTTTTTTAATCTACAGTTAAAAATACATAATTATTTCCATGTGTTAAGAAATCCTTCACTCAGCTGTGTAATTGATTAGCAACCTTTCTGTGAAACATAATCGACGACAGACAAGCGTCCTGTGTGTAAAACCACCCTCTTAACGTTATAAGACCAGGAGTGAGAACCGAGCCTAAGAGGATTTCAAGTTAAGGAAGTGAACATTACTACTACTACTACTACTAATAATAATAATAATGATGATGATAATAATAACTAGCGGGACCTGTGGAAATTCCACAGGGGACTGATTCATATGTAATATGTTAACGTTGGCATTCTGTAGATATTTAGCGTAAATGGAGACTCTCTAATATTGTAGCTATTTTGTTAGAACTGCAAAAGTATTTATCCAAGCTAGCAGGGACGCCCGGCATATTAGGGTCTTAAAATACGCTTAAATATGATATTTTAATTATTGCAGATTTCGTATATATTATTATAGAGTTAACGTTTAATCGATTTTTATATATCATAAAGTTGCGATTTCAAAAATAAAAAATATATCTATATGACTTGGGTTTATCAGTTTGAATTGAAACCGAATCCCAAACTTATATATATATATATATATATATATATATATATATATATATATATATATATATATATATATAACTTTAGTTCCTTCAGCTATAACCGAAACCAAAACTTATTAAGAAGTCTTGATAAAATTATTTATTAAAAAAATAGATTACTAAGATGCCATCAGCTAAAACCGAAACCAAGACTTATGAAGAATTCTTTATAAAATTACTTTTTAAAAGTAGATCATTGGAGTGCCATTAGCTATAATCGAAACCGAAACCAAAATTATGGAGAATTCTTAGTAAAATTATTTATAAAAACATTAAATGACTTGACTGCCATCAGCTATAATCGAAACCGAGATCAAAACTTATGAAGAATTCTTGGTAAAATTATTTATTACAAGAAATGGAAGTACATAACAATTAAATGACCCGGATGTAAGCGTAGCACACAAAATAACACACGCACTATCGTATTACTATATAGATATGCCCAGGAGGAAATATTAATTTAATGCAAAACCTCATTTAATGTTGTAATACTTAATTAAACTCGCTCATGCATGCATGACTGCACAGTAATACATACATGCGCAAACACAAACATCATCAGCAGCAGCAGCATCATCATCATCAATTGTACATAAAGAATGTTATTTGAAATATATCTCCGTAAAAACATGCATGTTTTTCTAGTCTCTGGCGTCCCGTTTGTGAATCTGGCGAAGACGCTGGTGAGTTGTAAGGCGACAAAACACTTGCCCAAGGGTAATAATCTTTATAGAAATACATCCGCTCCTTTATATGGGCTATCACATTGGTAAAGGAAACAAAAACTCTTGCCATCTAGCATTTTGGTAAAATGCTTTCTCCGCACATGCTATCACATCGGTAAAGGGAAACTAACTCTTGCCATGTAGCATTTAGGTAAAATACTTTCTCCGCGCGTTCAGTTATCGCTAATAAAACTATAAACCAATAAAATGACACGCACGTGTATGAAGAAAAGTAGCGAACAAAAATCTCATTTTTAATGTTGCTTCTTCATTCTTTTTTTTTTAATTTAATTGTCTTTGGAAATTCATGTTTTCCTGATTTAAACAATTTAACCTGAGTTCAGCAATGAGTCCTATTTTGTCTTGTGTATATGTAAGTCAATATTCATTAAAATTAATTGTTCCTAAGATTTAGTAGAAAACCAATTATCGAACTTTTCTCATGTATCAGAAGTTGCTAACTTATTTCCGAGCATCATGCGATTGTTTTTCATTAAGTTTCATGGTGACTATAAATCAGAAATGTGTTATCTAACTCTACTAAAGACGAGCCTGTCTCTGCTTTATCGTTATTTTCATGGCGAGTGCTCAGCTGAGCTTCAATCTATGGTCCCCCCCTGGCCAAACTTTCACGAAAACCACTATCAATAATTCTCCACATGTTATATAGTTATTATTATTATTATTAGACGATACCACTTGTGCGCGTATGTTACGTGAGTTCTTATTAGTAAAGATTTGTGTCTTAGTGAGAGTTCTTGTCTTATTACATATGATGTTGTATCTTAGAGAGAGAGATGTGTATGTAATAACATTTTATAACACAGACATATAATAACAATACAATTTACCTTTTTGTAGAAATCACAAACACAAAGATGAGCTTTATCACAAACACATGAATTTATTTTCTTACGACCGGTCGCGATTTCCTCATTAAGAACTCAAAGTTTCACATTTTAGTTTCTGAAGTGACGTCTCACTGACCGTCTCCCCTGACTGTCTCTCTGACTGTCTCTCTGACTCTCTCTCCCTATATTGAGAAATCCATGCATCCCGGCCACGTGAGCAAAATTCACGTGTTTCAACATGCGCGACTTTGCACGTTTCCGACATTGAATGTTAACGAGCATCTCTCCCCCCCCTCTCTGGCTTTCTTACTCTTTCTATTTTCTCTCTCTGTGTCTCTATTAGAGAATAGAGAAAGAGAGAGGGAGAGGGAGGGAAAGAAAGCCAGAGAGGGGGGGGGGAGATGCTCGTTAACACACACTCTTTATATGTGCCTAAACCTACATGTAGATTCCATGAACAAAGCTTCTTTCTTACAACTGCACACCTATGGAACTCTCTTTCGATTGCTTGCTTTCCAGCTGACTACAATCTTATTGTCTTCAAGTCCAACGTAAACAAGTTCTTGATGAACCGTTCCCCTAAGTAATCCAATTTACAAAATTCTCACTACTTATGTTTACTACGCCATAATCACATTGACTAATGTATACCCATTAACCCTTATCCTCGAGTGGCCTCCAGGCATTAACAAGTGGTGATTCCTGTGTAAAAAAAATGTATCGTTTATTTTGGACCAAAATATTAGCGCGAAATATGCAGAGAATACCTGCGTTGGAATTTGAACTCTATTAACCTGTTCTATTTTCTGCAGGGATACATAATTGCCATCAGGCACTATTCAGGAATATTGAATCTACTTCGACAAATTCACTTTCGACAGCATCGTAACTTCCGCTTCCCTTATTTTATCCTTTAGTCCTCGCGTTCCATGAGCGATGTTTTTAACGAAGTGGAAGAATTGTTTTCTAGGACGAAATCTGTCAACACATATTCTTTTGATGTATTTAAAAACATTTGTTTAATTGCTTACACCAAGTATCTTCATGGTTTGTTTGGGTCGATTTCTGCATTAAAAAATTCAGCTGGATATATTGTTTCAATCACAGATTAATATTGATGAGAAGGTAAGCCTATGATTATCCTCCAGCTGAATATAGCAACTTTGTGTTCAAATAAGCGTATACAACGAATCTTTTACAAAAGATATCATGTTTCAATATTAAATCATTTTAAAATGATTAATCTGCTGTAAAATAGAAAAATAAAATGAATCAACGAATCGTTTCGAAAAGATATTGATTTCAGATTTAACTCAACTCAGAAAGGTTTGATATGCTATAAATTAGACCAATTAATCAATGGAATTTCATACAATAGATATTGTATTCTAGAATTAAATAACCCTAAAAGGGTTTGGACTTTCCAGACTATCGAGGTGCCTTCAATAAGTTTCCAGACTTTTTTCATATGGGCACTTTTATTGATAGTACACACATGAAACTCTAGTTCCATTTGAATTTAATCAACAAGTGATTTTTCTGACAAAGGATGAAGAAAAAGCTGCTTAAAGGTCGGTAGTACTTGGTGACCAGTAGTCTGAGATGTCGGAAATTTTTCTGTCTCTGTCTGTCCTTGTGGCCATGTCACTAGTAAGGGTGCTGGAGGTAAACTTTTTGTCTGGGCTGACGTTATCCGCCTGATAGTCAGGGACCCGAACCTTAGATTAACCACTAAGAAGGCTGTCCTATCAGCAGGCGCAAAGTACTGGGACTGCTGTATTGCCATTTGGTGAGTGGATCTGGACCATGCAGTAGTCTCTGGTGAGGCCTCTCGATGCCATACTAGTGGGTAATTGTTACGGCTTTACCTTTTCGTGTGATACAAAAAAAAAAAAAATTCCTGTCTTTTTCTCTCTTACTTTCCCTCTCTGTACTGCTCTAACCAAGTATGCCGACCTATTCCACAAATCCCAAAGCCTCAACATGAAATATCTCCAGAATAAAAACTCGATTAAACCTAGAACCCCATCTTCCAACGTAGACCCCTACTACCAGGTCTCCTTCTCCAACATCAGGGGTCTACGTTCCAGAGGTTGAAACCCAATTACAGGAGACGAAACCGAACATATTATTTCTAAGTGAAACTGGAATAGGGCCGACCACTTCCTTTGATGAGTTCATAATTAACGGATACTCTAATTTAACAGCTAAATCTGACACCCAAGATCGCCATGGGCATGGAATATGTGCCTACATTAAGGATGGCTTCCCGTGTGGCAGGGATATCTCTAGAGAAGATCCTAATTTACCCTATATGTGCTTCAGGGTTGCACTTGCTAACACCACTGCATTTATATTTGCCCTCTATTGGCCCCACAACAGCGGAGTTACTATCTTTAAGAGCATATCTGGGAAAATAGACCACATACTGTCGTCACATCCCTCGGCTAACATCCACATCTGTGGTGACTTCAACGTCCATAACGTGGAATGGCTGACCCATTCAAATAAGACAGATGATGAGGGGAGGTTTTGTCATGATTTTGCCATTGCTTATGACCTCATTCAGATTGTTCGCGAACCCACCCGTGTGCCCGATACACCCAGTCAATATGCAAGCCTCCTAGAACTTTTTCTCTCAACTTCCCCTGAGCTATGTTTATATTCTGTTCATTCTCCTCTAGGATCCTCCGACCACTCCGTCGTATCAGTTAACATAAAAACGAAATGTAAGAAGCCCCCAGACGTACCCCTCCACCGTACTGTATACCGATACTCTATGGCTGACTGGGATAGCTTCCGTACATTCATATCTGATTTACCTCTGCACTCCATGTTTAAAAAGGAAGTGTCCTCTATAGTATCAGATCTGACCGAATGGTTAATTGTAGGCATCACTTTTTCCATAGCTACCAATGTAATAGATGCACTGAGACTAAAGCTGCTTTCAGGACTGCCAGCAACCACTGTAATAGAGTAATAAAAAATACAACAGAGCTATATGCCCAGTCTGTTAAATCCAAGGTAGCTGATCAGCGGCTTGGTTCCCACCAGTTTTGGCAAATAACAAATAGGATCCTGAACAGAAGTATGCGTTCTATCCCAACCATTATCAATCGACCAGAGGTCATCTCGTCATCGTCAGACAAGGCCAAACTATTTGCAAAGAACTTTGCAGCTAATTCTACCCTATGTGACGAAGGCCATCAACTCCCCATATTTCCTCCTATAACACAGAACAAGTTAGGTAACATACAAATATCCGTGCATGAGGTCGCCAAGCTAATCAAGAACCTAGATTTCAGTAAAGCAACTGGCCCTGATGGCATCCCAATTATAGTGTTAAAAAAGCTTCAACCAGAACTTGCTCCCATACTTACGAACCTGTTTAAGTGCTGCCTTAAGGAGAAGTGCTTTCCGACTCCCTGAAAGACCTCATCGGTTTGCCCTGTATTTAAGAATTCAGGTGATAAGTCATCTCCCTCTCAGTACAGACCAATAAGTCTCCTGTGTGTTATGAGTAAGTTGCTGGAATCCATATTAAATAGAGAAATAGTCAACCACCTCAGCAGGAATAACCTTCTTAGTGACACACAATATGGTTTTCGCTCTGCAAGATCTACCACAGATGTGCTGACGGTTATATCCCACAGGATTAGTGAATCTCTTGACAAAGGCTTCCTTTCTAGGGCAATTGCTCTTGACATATCAAAGGCCTTCGACAAGATATGGCATAAGGGTCTACTTCACAAGATTTCCAACTACAGTATAACTGGAAATGTTTTCTCAATCATTAAATCATTTCTCTCTGATAGGCTCATAAGAGTAGTGGTTGATGGACAAAAATCGGAGGCCTGCAATATAAATGCTGGAGTCCCTCAGGGGTCAATCCTGGGCACAACTCTCTTCCTGATCTACATTAATGACCTCCCTAAACACATACTTAAATCATTCATTGACATCTATGCTGATGACACGACCATCTACGGCAACACATCAAAGGCTGTAAATGACAAAGTTCTCTCTGATTCTCTCTCCTCTGATCACGAGCGCGTGGTTCAGTGGGGGAAGATGTGGTTGGTTACCTTTAATGCATCCAAAACCAAACTCCTATCCTTACATCATCAACGCTCTGATCCCCATCTGGCATCAATTGTGATGGATGGCGCTCGTCTGGATGAGGTCCCGTGTTTTGACAAGCTTCTGGGTTTGACCTTTACTCCTGATCTGAAATGGAACACGTACATCAAGTCTGTTGCCAAGGTCGCTGGATAGATGGTGGGATCCTTCTACCGCTCCAGAAGATATCTCACTATTGATACAATTCTCTATCTGTATAAAAGCCAAGTACGTCCAAGGATGGAATACTGTTGCCATATCTGGGCAGGAGCTGCTAAAAACAGCCTATCCTGCCTTGACAGAGTACAAAATAGACTTCGTGGCTTAGTGGGGATGCCCTTTTCTCTACCCGGCAACCTCTCTCCCACAGAAGAGACGTTGCGAGCATATCCTTGTTTTATCGTTATTTCCATGGCAGGTGCTCGTCTGAACTCCAATCTCTGGTCCCCCCTCGCCAATCTTTCACGAAAAACACCCGTCTAGCTGAATCCACTGTGAAAAATTTCCCCCACTCTATATCTGTGCCTAAATCAAAATGCGGTTTCCATGAACAAAGCTTCTTTCTTAGAACTGCACGCCTGTGGAACTCTGTTCCGTCTGCCTGCTTCCCACCGGACTACAACTTGGATGTCTTCAAGTCCAATGTTAACAAATTCCTGATGAACCGCCCCCTTAAGTAAACACTTCATCAAATCTCCACACTAATGTAATGTAATAGATGCACTGAGACTAAAGCTGCTTTCAGGACTGCCAGCAACCACTGTAAAAGAGTAATAAAAAATGCAAGAGAGCTATATGCCCAGTCTGTTAAATCCAAGGTAGCTGATCAGCGGCTTGGTTCCCACCAGTTTTGGCAAATAACAAATAGGATCCTGAACAGAAGTGTGCGTTCTATTCCAACCATTATCAATCGACCAAAGGTCATCTCGTCAGCGTCAGACAAGGCCAAACTATTTGCAAAGAACTTTGCAGCTAATTCTACCCTATGCAACGAAGGCCATCAACTCCCCATATTTCCTCCTATAACACAGAACAAGTTAGGTAACATACAAATATCCGTGCATGAGGTCGCCAAGCTAATCAAGAACCTAGATTCCAGTAAAGCAACTGGCCCTGATGGCATCCCAATTATAGTGTTAAAAAAGCTTCAACCAGAACTTGCTCCCATACTTACGAACCTGTTTAAGTGCTGCCTTAAGGAGAAGTGCTTTCCGACTCCCTGGAAGACCTCATCAGTTTGCCCTGTATTTAAGAATTCAGGTGATAAGTCATCTCCCTCTCAGTACAGACCAATAAGTCTCCTGTGTGTTATGAGTAAGTTGCTGGAATCCATATTAAATAGAGAAATAGTCAACTACCTCGGCAGGAATAACCTTCTTTTTTTTCTTTTTTTTTTTACACAGTGATCACCACTTATCAAGGCCTGGAAGCCATTCAGAGATAAGGGTCATTGCATGTACAGTATGTTGTACGTTAGTGTCGAGATTTCATAAAGTGTCTACTTAAGGGGGAGGTTTATCAGGAATTTGTTTACGTTGGATTTGAAGACATCCAAGTTGTAGTCAGGTGGGAAGCAGGCAGATGGAACAGAGTTCCACTGGCGTGCTGTTCTAAGAAAGAAGCTGTGTTCATGGAATCTACGTTTTGATTTAGGCACAGATATAGAGTGGGGAAAATTTTTGACAGTGGCTTCAGCTAGATGGGTGTTTTTCGTAAAAGATTGGCGAGGAGGAACGAGAGATTGGAGCTCAGACGAGCGCTTGCCATGGAAATAACGGTAAAACAAAGACAGGCTCGCAACGTCTCTTCTGTGGGAGAGAGGTTGCAGGGAAGAGAAAAAGTCTATTTTGTACTCTGTCAAGGCAGGATAGGCTATTTTAGCAGCTCCTGCCCAGATATTCGTATCTTTGGTGTAATTTTCACAACGTTTTAATAAACAATGTAATCTCTCATCTTCTCTTTGTACATCGAACTGTGAAATCTGTGCAGAATTTAGAAATTAATCCTTTTTTTCTTCGCAAAGATGCGTGTGAAGAAGTTAGAATTTACATTCACCGAAACGTGGTGAGGATAATAGATACTAAATATTAGGATAGTCTGAATGATATAAGTTATCATTAGGGCTATGGCAAGAGAATATTCTTTTCATTATTTTGACTCTCATATTTTAGTTAATATCTTATGTTTTTAGATAAAGTGGTGTGGTTCTCAATTGATTGGCTGTGCCGAATATATACTCGAGAGTCAAAACAATAAAAATATTCTCTTGTTATTATTATTCATTTAAAAAGTTCCGAAAGATTGCAAGGATTTAGATGTTGTAAAGCAATTGAATCAAATAATTGTTTAACATTTGTATTGTTTTTCAGTCTAAAATAACTCAAAACTGGTTTTGCTATGAAGTAAAACCAATGAAGATATGGACACAAAAACTATATTTATGAATTTTCTTTTTTTTAAATTTGCCTCGCCACCTCTTTTTTATACTTTTAAAATAGATTCTCTTACACCGGGAACAACCGGATGGTCTTGCTAGTTACAGAAAAGCAATATGTCTGCGAAATTAATGACATGACTAGTTAGTCTTTCTAGCGGAACGTACGTTGTTCTAGATCACGTGGAAGAAGGAAATCTCTCATTTCAAAGCGGGGTTTGATGGAATTCACAATTACCGATACACCATATAAATATGACTGATATGGTTCGCTAGGTAATCAGTTCGTTTTATGAGTGTAATGAAGAGACGTGCCCATCTTATTAAGATGGGCCATTTTTCATCTGGATTTTACAAAAACTAAAACTCGTAAAAGAATATTAATCTCATCTTTAATTAAGATGTTACACATTTTAAATATTGTTCTTGGCGAGGAAAGGTGTGTGTGTGTGTGTATATATATATATATATATATATATATATATATATATATATATATATATATATATATATATATATATATATATATATATATATATATATATATATATATATATATATATACATGGTATAATCGCGTTGACACATCGGTTCTCGTCAGATCACCGAAGTTAAGCAACGTTGAGCATGGTTTGTACCAGATGAGTGACTATTTGGGAATTCTAGGCGCTGTATGTGCTCTCCGCTTATGTCAGCATTTGTTTCCAGCCGTCCTGTACATACACTTCACTTGCCACTGGTATTTAACAGTGTTGACTCAGGAGACGTGTGGTTAGATATTGCACACCTCCTGCCACAAACATTTCACGTGCAGGCATCCCTTCGTGGGTAAAAAGACTGAAAGAGCCTGTGATATATATATATATATATATATATATATATATATATATATATATATATATATATATATATATGAGGTTGTTCCAAAAGTAATATCTCCTATTTTTTATACCTCCCGAATTGATCAGAGGGAATTGCAAATTGCATTGTTAGGATGACTGAACTTAGGCATTCACGACCTGAAATTTCATCTCTCTCTCTTTTTTTTTTCTTATTCAATTTTCACCCCAAACAAGGCAGTGCCACTTTGAAGTAAGGGGCTACTATCGGGGACATAAGTTACAGGGGTATTATGAAAGGAGATGAGTGGCAAGATGTCTGTTCATATTACACTTGAACTTCTGCATGTCAGTACAGTTGGGAAAACAGAATCCCGGAAGCGAGTTCCAAAGTCTAGCAGTTCTGGGGAAAAAAACTATCGGAATAGAAAACTTTCTTACACCTAGGGATCTCTACTGTGAAGGGGTGAGATTTAGCTGCTTGTCGGGTTTGTTGGGGGGTGTTCATGTCGAGGGGGTACAAGTGCTTGTAGTTCGTCAGAGCATTCACCGTTAAAGTTCTTGTAGAACAGGCAGAGGGATGCAACATTCGTCGATGGAACAGAGGCTGAAGCCTAGATGACAGTTCAGGACCTATCAGGTTGGTGACTCTCTTTTTGAACCCTGAGTGAGGGACAAGTAGCAGATGCATCAGCCCCAAATGTTACAACAGTACGCCATACATGGGCGAATGGTGGCCTTATAGAGGTACAAGATACTTTCAGGGTAAGTAGTTTTCTAGCATGTTAGAGAGAGCCCACCTTCTTCACAGCAGCCTTGGCAATTCTCTCAATGTATCTAATCCATGTTCCCTGTGAACTTTAGGCCGAAGAGTTTAAATGATGCACTTGTGTGCTAGTATCGAGAGAGAGTGCTATATCTATTCTGTCAGAGACTTTGTTTATTACGGTACAGTCTTGGGTCGAGAGAGAGAGAGAGCGGTAGAGAAAATACGAGTAGCTTATATTATGTTGCATGTTTAGTCTGAAGCACATAAATCCCTGGTCGTCTGATTATAGTTTAGATTTCTAGTCAGGAGGAGAGTTTTATGAATATAGACTCCAAGCCCAAGCATATGTCTGTCTCAGTCCTTACGGCAGAATGGAAGATAACCAGGCATGTTAAAATGGTTAGAGGGAATGGAGAAGTGTAGGTTAGTTTCATTTTATGCCAAGATATCCGGGGTGTTTACTAGGAGAAATGATTCAACATCATCTAAGTTAGTTCTAAGCCCACGGATATTTGTAAATGCATACCTCAAGGGAGGAGGTTGGTTGTTTGTTTTTTTTTGTTTTTTTTTTGTTTTTTAGTTTGGTCTTGGTTTAAACGTTACAGATATTGATGGTGTGATACTCTAAGAAAGCAACCTTGTTATGATCATTCGTCAGAAGCAGAAATGCGTCATTGAATTTCCTTCAAGCAGAAAAAATTGGATCGACCAACATCCATCGGCGTTTATTGAACGTTTATGAGGCCGATGCAGATGATGGCACTACAGTTAAGAGATGGTTTCGTCGATTTCAGTGTTCAGATGTAAGTGACAAAGTGCACTCCAGATGCCCACTGTACACTCTTTAACCCTTATCCTTGAGTGGCCTCTTGGCCTTGATAATGTGGTGATGCCTATGTAAAAAAAAAAAATGCACCTCATCCGTGCTGATCAGTGACTAACGGTGAATGAAATGCATGTAGAGTTGAATGTGGGTATCAATAAACTGAAAACGATACTGTCATATTTAGGATACAGCAAAGTGTGTGCTACATGGGTTCCACGAATGGATATGCGGCTTTAAAAGGATCACCGACAAGATGTCTATCAGGACTTATTTAATCTGTACAAAGCAGAAGGTAACATATTCTTGGACCGTATCATCATTGGTGACGAGACATGATGTTAACTCTATGAGCCGGGCTCCAAACGGCGTTGATGCAATTGCCTCACTCATGTTTCGTAATAAAAAAGTTCAAGACACAAACATTTGCAGGTGTGATGTGCACCGTCTTTTGGAACAGGAAGGGCATCAACCGCCTGGATTTATTGAACCAGAGTTTACTGTTAATTCTAACCATTAATTTGAAACATTGACAAAGCTGAGGCCTGAATTGCCCGAGAAAGGCCAGAGAAAAAGGAAATATTACGTTTGCAACACGGCAACGCTAGGCCACACACAAGTTTCAAGACCACAGAATGTGTGACAAAGTTCAGCTGGACGGTACTGCCTCAGGCACCGTATGGTTCCGACCTAGCACTGTCACACTTCCACTTGTTCGAATCTCTAAAGGATGCATTACATGGGCAACAATGCTGTAAATGCAGTTGTGAAAAATTGCTGATTTTTATGACTAAGGCGTCAAAGCTTTCGATCATCGCTAGCAAAAGGGCATTACGAATAGTGGTGACTATGTGAAAAAATAAATTTTAGAGCACAAAAGGTTGCTCGTTTTGATGGTATCACTTCTGTCTTCGTAGATCTTCAACGTGAGTTAAAAATGATAGGCATTACTTTTCGAACGACCCTCATATATATATATATATATATGTGTGTGTGTGTGTGGGAGGGTGTTAGGCACCATTTTTTTTATTTAAGCAATCATTGTTAAAAATTAATTCTGGCATCAGACAATTTAATTAAAATTTTCCGTGGAGCAGCGGGAAAACGTTCTCTCGACGTCTGACTTCAAACACTCGGTTCACAGATATTTTTTGAAATTCTTTTTTTTTTCCCCAGTTGCTTTTTCAACTGATGATGATTGTGATATGAAACTTTTATTACGTTTTTTATGTAAAGACAAAAATGATCAGAAAAAATTAAAAGATATAATTAAGTAGATAATTTCCCTTATTTTTAGCAATGTTTGCTTAGATCCATTCTCTCATATATATATATATATATATATATATATATATATATATATATATATATATATATATATATTCAAGCTGGCATTATTAAATACAACAGAGATACTTTGTTTTATATTTTTTTTTTTCGATTTTCCATATAATTTTTTTGTATCAAAATCGAAAATATTAATGAAAATGCTAGTATATGGTACTGGTGTTTAAATGCATAGTTAGTTGGCAGGACAATGTTTTCGTATATCCAATGTATTAGTCTTATATTTATTTTGGGAATTTCTCCTAAAGAACATTTGAATTTATATACAATATTGATTTGCTCTAATGATTTTATAGCCGTGGAGGAGTTGTTTCTAACCATGAGCTTTTGAGTTCTAAACTTCTTATAGTAAATTTAATTCTAAGGTTGCTTATCAACAGTAGTTAAGTATCCATGGATGGTGCCTTTTTTTTTCAACTCTAAAATTTGCATTTGGTTTTGGTAAAATATATTCACAGAGTTGGCATTATGATGTTGAGGTTTTGTAGGGATTTTAACGTTAGTTTTATTTGTTCATCAGCAATATAGCTGGGAAAGTGATTATTGATGAGTACCTGCTTTATATTTTTTATTTCGATAAGTAATGTATTTCTAGTGGATAAGAATTGTTTTGGGCGATTTAATACATTTTAATTACAGCTATCTTGTACAGTTGTGTGCACTCTCTCTTAAAGTTCAGGAGACTGGAATTTACGCTGGTTGTTTTTTGTTGTATACAGATGCGTTGAAAATATTATTGAACGTATCAATAATGATGTCAACGAATGGATTTTTTGTTATTATTCAATTCTACTATGAATATAAGAATTCATTTTATTTTAAAGAGGTCTTGTAGTTTTTTTTATATCTGTTAATTGTTTTCCACTAAAATAAGTATGTTGTCTACGTAGCGGACATATATAGAAGGCTTTATATTATTTAAAAATATTTTAGTCCTTAGATCTGCTATATAGAATTCACTTAGAGTAGGTCCGAGGACTGATCCTATTGCAACTCCATCTACTTGGGTATATATGTGACCGTTGGGGCTATAGATGGGTACTTGTGTAGTACAGATTAATAATTTTTTAAATATTTTTTTTAATTAATTTTCAGTGGAGGGAATGACAGATTATTGTAAATGTTGTCAATAATCATACCAATTGTTTTTGCTACAGGTATATTGGTAAATAAACTAAAAAAAAAAAGAAAAAAAAAGAATCATGAAGCAAAGCATCTCTGTTGTATTTAATAATGCCTGCTTGAATGAAAAATACTGCCTAAATATACCAATTTCAAATATATATATATATATATATATATATATATATATATATATACATACACAAAATCTATCTACTATTATATAAAAAGGAACTTTGTGTGTGAGAGAGAGTTCCGATGGACTCAGATATGGCTGAGCCGATTTTTATGAAATTTTGCACGAAGATATTTTGTGTGCCTGGAAGTGTTCTTAGATAGTTTTTGTATTGGAATGCCTTCAATAAGTATCGGTAATTGTAAAACTCCAATGAAAGAAGGAATAGGCGATTTTGACTAAAGTTAACACCCTACACAGACTAACATCAAAAAGTTTACATTACAGTACGAGCCGAAAGCCCGACATATAAAATCAACATTAGGTTCTTTGATATGACAGGGGCGCGTTCAAAACGAATTTTTATGTTTAGAGCACAATTGAAGCATGATACTTGACTATAGCATTTTAAACTTTATTTTGAGCCATTATATATGAAAAAATAATTTGATAAAATCAACAGTGGGTTAAAGTTAAAGAGTCTACAGTAGCCAAAGGGATAATGTCATAGTAATCGTTAGAAGTGGAAATTTGGTAAATTGGATTACTTAAGTGGAACATCTCATCAAGAACTTGTTTACGTTGGACTTGAAGACGATCTGTAGTCGGCTGGAAAGCAGGCAAAAGGAAGAGAGTTCCATAGGTGTGCAGTTCTAAGATAGAAGCTCTGTTCATGGAATCTACGTTTAAGTCTAGTCTGATAAAGAGTGGGGGGGGGGAACTATTGATAGTGTTTTCAGCTAGACGAATGTTTCTTGTGAATGTTTGGCAAGGAGGCTCATAGATTGGAGCTCAGACGAGCACTTGCACTTACCATGAAAATAACAATAGAGTAGAAACAGGGTCGCAACGTCTCTTCTGTGCGAAAGTGATTGCAGAGAAGAGAAAAGGACACCCCCCCACTAGGCTACAAAGTCTATTTTGAACTCTGTCAAGGCAGGATGAGGTCTTTCTAGCATTTCCTGTCCAGGTGTGGCAACAATACTCCATCCTTGGATGTACCTGGCTCTTATATAGGTAGAGAATTGCATCAGCAGTGAGATATCTACTTGATCGATAGAAGGATTCTATCATTTTCCAGTGACTTTGGCAACGGATGTGATGCATGTGTTCCATTTCAGATCAGGAGTAAAGCTTGTTAAAACATGGAGCCTCCCCAAGACGAGAACCATTCATTTCAATTGATGCCAGATGGGAATCAGAGAGTTGATGATGTAAAGATAGGTTGGTTTTAGATGCATTGAAAGTAACTAGTCACTTTTTTCCCCATTATACCACATGCTCAACATTGGAGGAGAGAGAATCAGAGAAAACCTGGTCATATATGGCCTTTGATGTGCTACCATAGATGGTAGTGTCGTCAGCAAAAATGTCTACGAATGATCTAAGGATGTGATTTGGAAGATCATTGATGTAGATAAGGAAGAGAGTTGAACCCAGGATGGACCCCTGAGGGACTCCATCATTGATACTATGACCTTTTGATTTCTGCCCATCAACCACTATTCTTATGAACCTATCCGACAGAAAGAATTTAATAATTGAGTGAAATTTCCAGCTATACTATAGCTAGAGATCTTGTGAAGTAGACCTTTATGCCATACCTTCTGAAAGACCTTTGATTGCTTTAGAAAAGAAGCCTCCGTCGAGATTCGCTAATCCTATGAAATATAACCATAAAAAAATCTGCTTTAGATCTAGCAGAACAGAGACCATATTGCATGTCACTAAGAAGGTTATTTTTGCTAAGGTAGTTGACTACTTCTTTATTTGACACAGATTCAAGTAACTTACTGACGCACAGGAGACTTATTGGTCTTTACTGAGATGACCGATCACCTTTTTTCTTAAATACGGGGCATACTGATGCGATTCTCCAGGGTGTTGGGAAGCAAATCTCCTTAAGACAATGCTTAAGCAGCTTTGTAAGTATGGCAGCTAGTTTTGGTTGAAACTTTTTCAGCACTATAATTGGAATCCCGTCATTTGATTTATTGGAATCAAGATTTTTTGATTAGCTTGGCAACATCACGCACATTTGTATGTTGCATAGCATGTTTTCTGATACAAAAGGAAATATGGGGGGTTTGGAGGCATTGGTCACATTGGGTGAAATTAGCTGCAAAGAGTTTGTCTTTGTCTGATACTGACGAGATTACCTCAGGTCGATTGGTGATGGTTGGGATAGAGCACACACTTCTGTTCAGGATCCTGTTTGCTATTTGCCAAAACTGGTTTGAACTAAGCTGTTGCTCAGCCACTTTGTACTCGACTATGTTTATAATAAATAAGAATTCTTCATTAATTAAATATAATATTTATGCGTATTCTATGACCGAGCAACGCCGGGCAGCCTGCTAGTTTTAAATAAATACAGGGTTATCCCCCCCCCTAAAAAAAGAAGCTAAATGGAGGCCATCTAGAACATATGCTGTAGAACGGAGAAAAAAAAGGCCAAAGACCCTAGTGTTTTGATGTGATGTTTTGAATATAATAAACTAGTTATGACCAAAGTTTCATTTCATTCGGACAAAACACTAAGAAACGGGGGCTAATTAGAGTTGGGGCCCGTTTTTTTGGGGGGGGTCACTCTGTGTGTACATTTCAAAAAGTCACATCGGCTTTATATATTTAAATAATAATTTCTAATAGTAATTCATATATTTTTTAAATATTTATCCTGATAGACATCTATTATTTCAAAAGGAATGAACATAATCCGACAACAAAACCAAAGCATCAAATTGATTTTATTTTGAATCGAGATTACATTCATTACCACAATAGTCGTAACATTTCAAGTCATGAAACACTGAAAACTTAGTAAAACTGGGTTTTGCTTGACCAAAGAAGACGCACTTAACTTCAATGCACACAATTAATCAAAGAAAAGCGTCAACATTTCTAGCCGCAGCTAATAAGTGACCGGATCTTTAGCTCGTTTGCAAAAGTATATACAAAGGAATAAATCAATCGATTGATGACCTAATATGTCTAGAAAGAACGGTAGAAGGATATACGAAAAGCAGTAAAATCACGAAAAAGATGGCTTCCAGATCAATCTGTTAATAAAATAATGAGACACAGTACATGATATATCATATTAGGCTGAACGCAGGAAAAACGTTTGATGTTCAAAACGTAGGATATAAATAGATGGGTGAATGTGAAAAATGCAGGTTACCAGATGGGTTCAGTGCAAGAAGGTGCGGATCAACAAATTGTGTGAACGGGAAAATGTGCCGGTAAATAGACGGGGTGAACGAGAAACGGGGTGGATCAACGGATTGTGTGAATGGGAAAAGGTACGGATCAACAAATTGGGGAAACGGGAAAAGATACTGATCAAAGGAGATGTGTGAATGGGAAAAGTGCAGATCAACAGATTGTATGAACGGGAAGAGCTATTGGTAAATAGATGGGGTGAACGAGAAAAGGGGTGGATCAACGGATTGTTGAGCGGGAAAATATAGTGGAAAATAGATGGGGTCAACAAGAAAAGGTGCGGATCAAGGGATTGAGTTAGCGGGAAAATACTGACCAGCGCATTGTGTGAAAAGGAAAAGGTACAGGTCAACAGATTAGGTTTAATAACTTATTTAAAATATTTGTAAGTAAAATGGGAACAAAGTTTTTTATCTTGTTAATTCTGTGTCTAGTTCGATTAATTTCGTCCTGTTCATTTGGTTCTTGTCTATGAGCAGCGTTATGGTTGTACTAAGGGAGGAATTATTATAAGGTAAATAAATTAAGAATGAATGGTTGGCAATTACCAACATGTTTTCGTCTATCTTTGTGTCACTGCTGGAAAATGTTTTGTAGGTCAAATTTCGGGGTAAGGAAAAGTTCCCCCCCTGGAACCAACATTATGGAACTTCCCCTGTGGTATGCCGGCAGAAACCAAATCTGTTTCTACTCATGTGCGTCCAAGGTAACGCCAATCCTATCGATATCACACTCTAACCTTCGCAATGCTTCACAGATAGCTACAAACGCGTGTAATGTTGGGGGGGGGATACCAGCTCCAATCGGCAAAGCTGAATTAATAACATGTGAATTTGAGAAGAGAGAAACAGAAAGAAGATTGTTCAGAGTTTATTCGCACTTAATTTGGATTCAGTTGTGTGCTAACTCGGAATTTAATTAGCATGGGTGGGGAGAGAATGGATGGACCCATTAACATTTAATGTTTTCCTTAGTTTTATAATTTGACCCTTTAAATATTGTATGATAAGTATTAAATCGCTTTTAACGATAGAGACATGTTTTAATGTGAATGTACATAAATTTATGTATCTATTTTATATTATTTGCTATTACATATCGCATATTTATTTGTTAGATATGTGTATCTATTAGATATTACATATATTATCTATACATTTTCGATATCTATTAGGTATTACATCCCTCTCTCTCACTCTCTCTCATATATATATATATATATATATATATATATATATATATATATATATATATATATATATATATACACAGGGTGTCCATAAAGTCCGTTTGCAATTTTAAAATGAATTGTTCCAAAATCAAATCCTTTTTAAATGTTATTTCTATTGTAATCACAAATAAAATTATAAATATTTTAAGGCGCACACGGACTTTATGGACACCCTGTATATATATATATATATATATATATATATATATATATATATATATATATATATATATATATATATATAGCTTAGTGGGTTAGAAGAAAAGTGATTTCAATTCTATAAGAGGAGACTTATCGGGATAATATAAAGCTCAACAATTTTCATTGGAGCTTATACAGGGAAACAATAAGATTTGAAAATGAAGTCACAAAAACTATATATTGGTGAATGTAGAGTGGTTCATTTATTCAGTAAGGGTATAAAAACATTTAATTGGGGGATAAAAGGGACTCTTTATGCCAAAGCATTTCGAAGCTTAATTCTTCTCATCAGAAGAGTGGAGAAGATGCTAGGTAACATGATGGGAATGTGACGTCTAGCGTGAGATTCATTAGGAACGAAATAAATTAATTATAGATGATGTTGGGGATAGTTATATCGAATTCTACGAAATAGTGTAAGACAAAAAGGTGTACAGGGTCTATATCATAGTCTTAAATGTATGTAGTATATGTTTTAAGGCTCAGGGGGAGGTATAGTGTGGATGGGTGGTAGTTCTATTCTATCGGTGTGTAAGATGCATATTATCTATGCAGAGGTATTTTATTGACAGATGCAACTGAGACGACAGTAGCACTTTGAGACGGTGTATAATTTCAGGAGAAATATTATGATGATGACTTAAGGCGAAAGGGTGTATTCTAAGCAGGATTGAACAAAAGTGACGGTTATCCTAACATTACTTATAAGAAGACTATGGTATGTTGTGGTGTTATGAGGATTAAATAAAGTTGTGGAGTGGATTACATGGGGCGTCGTGCACCAGGGTTTTGATTTAGTTAAGCGAGGGAATGCCCAGGGGTGAGTTAAAGGAGTAAGTTATGGGGTGGGTATGGGTGGGTAGTTGCAAGGCAATAATGATGAATTTCAGAATACAAATATATATTAGATAATATGTAGTAATAATCCTATTATGTTATTGATGTACAAGGAGGAGTTTGGGGTATAGGGCAGAGGTATAATATAGGGTAGCAAAGTTTATAGGGGTGGATAAAAAGACAAAGATAATTAGGAAGGACGATTGGCGTGGTGGCATAATCGGGGGAAAATATACTATTAATAATAATAATAATAATAATAATAGTGAAAAGGTAAATAAAATTAAGAGGTAAACACTAAAAGTAAAATTAAAAATAACAGATGAAATAGAATTAGAGGATAAAGAAGGAAAAGTAAAAATAAAATGAAAAAAATGAAGAATTAAAAAATAAATAACTAAACTGAAATTTAGTTAAATGGGGGCAGAGTTGAATAACTAGGGTACATGCATATAAAAGTGAAACATAAAGGAATAATGTATATATGGGTTTAGCCAGCAGAGCAGAGAGTTTGGCAGAAAATATCCCGGAGGATACAAATCTCTAGTACAGGAAGATGTCTCATGAAGTCAAAAATATAATCCTGAATTTCCTGAATGCAAGGACCAGAGAGATATGTTATTATGAACAAGCAAGATATAAACAACAGAATACATTTATGCTCGTTTATAACGATAAAATGGTCTTCTTTCCTGTGTGGCTTTTCGGTGAATTGTGTTATTAATCGTAGTGAGAAAGGTTTGCAAATACACAATGAGGGCGTTTTATTAAGAGATGTGTATGAATGAGACATTACCTCTGTCTTAAA
This sequence comes from Euprymna scolopes, assembly GCF_053919585.1. Taxonomy (NCBI): domain Eukaryota; kingdom Metazoa; phylum Mollusca; class Cephalopoda; order Sepiida; family Sepiolidae; genus Euprymna; species Euprymna scolopes. The sequence goes on from NC_136494.1 coordinate 118,884,691, forward strand.
AAAGATGATGAAAAGATTGGGGTTTAGATAGTTCCAGGTTGGAGTTAGTGTTTCCGCGTTTGTCATGTATTTTCCTTGTTATATGGTTCCGTGGGTGTTCCTTGGTTAGTGTTGATAAATTGTAATCTTTATTCGTCTTTTGCGTATAGGGAGTGCAGGTTTGGCGTAGCAAAATCAGGCCGGATTTAATAACTGGGTCAAGACAGCGGGCTGGAAACGCGTTCAGATGCTTTCAACTCGGATGAAGGTCACAGTCTAGTTAGTAGTAGCCGCAAAATAGTTGGGTGGGAGGAAGTGGAAAGTCTATGCTAAGTATGCGTGTGGGACTGGGTAGATGGACCTTAACGGACAGTCAGGAAGTTGAGATGGGAGTATGGGGGTATGCATATGGGGAGCTAATTTGATCGAAATGAAAGTCAGTTGCCATTGTTGTAAAGAATTTATTATAAGTTTAAATATAAGTGTTTCTGGATTGAATGGGTTAGTATTATTTATTATAATTGCATAGGTTTAAATATGTTAATTATATAGTATGGAGGAGTTTAAATTAGTTCGATTTGTGGAGGGGGTTTGGAAGTGGAAGGGACGGAGGTGGGCCGAAATCCTAGGGTTCATATTTTTGGTTTGAGGCCCGGGAAAGGGAGGGTTTAAGTTACTTTTTATTAAGCTTTGTCTTTAAATTGATGAGGATAGTCTGGTATAACTAACGCTAATTGCTTATTGAGGTGCAGTTTAATATGCGTGTCCGTAATCATTTTGAATGACCCTGGTACTACTTGGAGAATATTCTGTCTTAGATAGGTTTTTTTCTATGAAGTTTGATTTTAGGTCGGACAGGCCCGCAGCAAGCGTCAGGGGACTTTACTTGAAGAAAGCCAAGGACTGTTACCCCAATGTTTTACTAAATGTCTCTGTTAGCAAAACTAGAATTTCCTTAAACTTTTTTGTTTTGGATATAGAGTATATAATTTAGCTAGTTGAAAATAACAGGAAATGGAAAACCACTTAGAGATCAGCTGAGGTCAATTTGATGATTCTGAAAGTTGCTTAGGTAGTGAAATGCACTAGAAATTTACCTTAGATCACATCACATGGCTCAAAGAGACAGGGTGATAGAGAAAACAGTTTTTTGAAAAACACACAAGGTGTCCGGGTGTGAAAATGCATGAATTAACAAGAATAATCAATAATTTCAATCTCTCTCTTTCTCTCTCTCTCTCTCTCTCTCTCTCTCTCTCTCTCTCTCCCATCCCCACTGGTCAATGATTTTGAATGAAGACCGCATTGAATAAATAACCACTCTTCCATCAGTTTTGAATCAAAACTTAGTCTTAATGTGAAAATGTTCCGCTTACCAAACTGGATTTTCTATTTTAGTTTAAAATAAACAAATTTTAGTTTAAAATAAACAAGCAAATGGGCATAAAAGAAAATATGTGAAACTTTTAAACGCGTTTTTATTTATTTTTTAATGTATCTTATAGATTTATTTTAAACTAAAACAGGAAATCTGGTTTGGTAATTGGAACATTTTCATATCAAGGCTAAGTTTTCACCTGAGACCAGTATAGTCCCACTTAGGGTCGCCTATGCTTCTGAATCGCCATATATATATATATACAAGCATTTTAGCCCGGCGTTGCCCGGGTGTTTGGAGGTGTATGTTGGTCAAAAAAAAAAAAAAATTGGAAGGCAGGCTTGAACCCATACCGCAAAAGAGGAAAAGAATGGGGAAAAAACCTGACGTCTCTGCGGTTTTAATTAAGGCTAGAAAGCGAAAGGAGAGGGTGACTTTCGAAAATATGGACGAAAAAAGCGACCCCTCCCTGTAGAAAAGTGGCCAATTAAAGGTGAAGATATTAATGTTTTTAGCCAATTTTTCGATATTTGTCGTCTGAAAAGTCGAACTTCAAAACGATTCTGATCTTGTAAAAATCTGTTGTCTCTGTCGAAAGTTTTAGGCAGACATGCAAACATATATACATACATTTATATATTGGTAACTCAAATTTTCGACCCAAACCGATTAAAACGCTTGCCCTATCTCTCAATACCCTTTATGTAAAATTTCAAATGTTTAGATGAGAAATTGTCTGAGTAATTTGGTAGAGACCGAAGGAACTTATATCTAAAATTTCAAGTGTTTAGACCCAAAATTGGCAGAGGAGTTTGGTAGAGTTCTCAAAGGTCAAATCGTTGAACTTTGACCCCTTAACAGCAAAATTTCTGGCCGAAAACCAATTACAAAGATTTTTCCAAATCTCAATACCCTGTATTATCAAATTTCGAGTCTGTAGACTGAAAATTGACAGTTATTGTGTAGGGAAATCTCCACAGACAGACAGACAGACACACACACACACACTTTCACTTATATATATATATTTGATTAAGACTTGATATTTTAACTTCGACCGCAGAATAAGTATTTAGCTAATATATTAATATCCGTAGAATCTCCCTTCCTGACATAACAACATATGCACATATCCAGTTATATTTACTCTGGTGCTGGTGCTACTTATTACAGAAAATGGATATCTTATCCGATAGAGCATGTAGAATTCATATATCAGAAATTAGTTTTGAGAAGCGTTTTTTTATTTCTTGCTTTTATTTAATTAGGAATAAAAATTTGCCGAATCGCCGCTTTTACTCTAAGTCTCAGCTGTGAGGTTTATTTCATCATCACCAGGATTTTTACTTTTATTACTTCCGGTATCCGTAGGACTCTCTACGGTAAACTTGTCGCAATTCTCATCAATTTTGAATCATATGAGTGCTGATAGCTCCTACTGAATATATATATATATATATATATATATATATATATATATATATATATATATATCTATATGTAAATTACAATAAGTTTACCAAGGTAATCAAAATGGTAAGCTTAAAATATATTATAAATATTAAAGAGTTAATATTTACAAGTAAAGTAATCTCAACCAGATGTAAAAGCTCAATAAAACCGAAAAGGAAATAGAGCTTAAAATATGAACAAATGATTAATAAAACATGTTAAAAATCATCTTGAAAAAGAGTTAAAAACAAATTTAATTTTAAAAAGGAAGCACAAGATAAGTGGATGGTCCTTAATCCACAGGGTTTCGAAGAAATACTCTCCTTCTCATCAGAGGGCAGGAATTAGCAAAATGCGGGGTCGGATTTTACATGTAAAAGTATTTAATGAAACCACAATTGGAAGTTTTTAATTCGACCGTGTTTGGATTTTACCATTCTTGGTCACAGATCTTACTTGGTTAAAAAAAGGGTGAGGTAAGGGGAATAGGAGGTAAAAGAAAAAATGATAAAGAGATTTCACATGAATGGATAGTCCGGTGAAGGGTAAAAAATCCAAGAATGGTAAATATATATATGTATATGTATATATATGTATATGTATGTATGTATGTATATATATGTATGTATGTATGTATATATATGTATGTATGTATATATATGTATGTATGTATATATATGTATATGTATGTATATATATGTATATGTATGTATGTATATGTATGTATGTATATATATGTATATGTATGTATGTATATATATGTATATGTATGTATGTATATATATGTATATGTATGTATGTATATATATGTATATGTATGTAAGTATATATATGTATATGTATGTATATATATATATGTATATGCATGTATATATATATATGTATATGCATGTATATATATATATATATGCATGTATATATATATATATATATATATGTATATGCATGTATATATATATATATATGCATGTATATATATATATATATATATGTATATGCATGTATATATATATATATATATATATATATATATATATATATATATATATATACATGCATATACATACTGGAGATGGCTTTCCATGTTGTAAGAAAGTCTCCAGAGAAGATCATAAATTGCACTTGCTCACACCAATATATTTATATTTGCTGTCTATCGCCTCCACAACAGTGGAGTTACCATCTTTAGGAGCATATCCGAGAAAATTGACCACATCCTGTCTGCTCATCCTTCAGCTAACAATTGCATCTGAGGAGACTTCAATGTTCACAATGTGGAATGGTTAGCCTACTCCAACAAGACAGATGATGAAGGGAAGTTTTGTCACGATTGTTCATGAACTCAGCATGTACCTGACACTGACGGTCAGTATGCAAGTCTGCTGGACCTTTTTCTCACAACTTGCTCTGAGTTATGTTCATCCTCTGTTCTGTTTCCCCTGCGATCTTCTGACCACTCAGTTAAGATAAAAACAAAATGTAATAAGTCCTTAGACGTACCTCTCTATTGTACAGTATGTTAATACTCTATGACTTACCGCTAGCTTTGTACATTTATATTAGATCTACATCTGCATTCCATGTTTAAAAAGAATGTGTCCTCTATAGTATCAGAACTGACAGAATGGTGAATTGTAGGTATAGATCACTTCATACCCTCCAAAAAATTCCAGCAAATTCCTAACAGCCAGTCGTGGTTCTCTCCAGAATGTGCATAGAAATCACTTTTTCCATTGCTTCCAATATAATAGCTGTACTGAGACTCAATCTATCTTCAGGACTACCAACAATCATTGTAAGAGTAATAAAGAACGCGAGAGAGTTGTATGCTCAGTCCATCAAATCCAAAGTAGCTGAGCAACAGCTTAGTTCCTAACAATTTTGGCAAATAACAAACAGGGTCCTGACAGAAGCGTGTGCTCTATCCCAACCATCATCAATGGTCCTGAGGTAATCTTGTCAACATTGAACAAAGCCAAGAACTTTGTAGCTAATTCTACCCTATGCGATCAGGGCTGTCATTTCCTCCTGTGTTTAAAAACACCCTATACAATATATAAATATTTGTGTGTGATGTTGCCAAGCTAATCAAAACTTTGATTTCAGTAAAGCAACTGGCCATGATAGCATTCATATTATAGTGCTGAAAAAGCTTCAACCAGAACTGGCTCCCCTACTTACAAAACTGATTAAGGAGAGTTGCTTCCAAACACCCTGGAAAACCTCATCAGTATGCCCTGTATTTAAAAATTCAGGTGGTCAGTCTCAGTACAGACCAATAAATATAGTAAGGCATAAAGGTCTACTCCACAAGATCTCCAGCTACGATATAGCTAGAAATATCTTCTCAATTATTAAATCATTTCTACCTGATAGGTTTATAAGAGTAGTAGTTGATGAGTAGAATTTGGAAGCTCACAGTAATGTTGGAGTCCCTTAGGGGTCCATCCTGGGCCAACTCGCTTTCTGATCTACATCAATGATCTCGCAAATCACATCCTAAGATCATTTGTATACATTTATGTTGACAACACATCAAAGGCTGTAAATGATCAAGTTCTCTCTAATTATCAATCCTCTGATCTTGAGCATGTGATGCAATGGGGAAAGAGCTGGCTATTTAATTTTTATGCATCTAACACTAAGCTTCTATCTTTACATCATCAATGCTCTGATCTCAATCTGACATCAATTAAAATGAATGGCTCTCGTCTTGGTGAGGCTCCATGTTTTGGCAAGCTTCTGCGTCTGACCTTTACTCCTGATCTGAAATCGAACATGTACATCAAATGTGTTAAGTTCGCTGGAAAAATGGTGGTATCATTCTATTGCTCTAGTAGATATCTCACTGCTGATGCAATTCTCTACCTGTATAAGAGCCAAGTACTCTTGCCACATCTGGGCAGGAGCTGCTAAAAGGATCTTATTCTGCCTTGACAGAGTTCAAAACAGACTTTGTAGCCTAGTAGAAATTTCCTTTTCTCTTCCCTGCAATCTTAGAACTAACTTAGATGATGTAGAATCATTTCTCCTAGCAAACTCCCCGGATATATTAGCACTACATGAAACTAACTTACACTCCTCCATTCCATTTAACATCTTTAACATGTTTGGTTATCTTCCACTTTGTCATAAGGACTCTGACAGGCACATGCACGGACTTGGATCTATATTCGTAACACCCTCCCCATGTTTAGGGAATCTAAACTAGAATTAGAACTGTGCTTTAAACTAACTTCATAACATAGTGTTAGCTACCTGTATGTTCTTTATCACTCTCCATCAACCCAGGACTGTACAAGGAATCAATCATGTCTCTGACAGCATAGATGTAACACTCTCCCTTGACACTAGCGCCCAAATACATTTGGTGACTTTAACGCTCACCACAGAAATTGGCTTTGCTTCTCTAACTACACTGATACAGCTGGTAGTGTCATCCATAACTTTGTTATATTCCATTCCCTGACACAGACAGCAACATTCCTGACGCGTCTCCCAGATCGCCAGGACCAGCAAGCCTCACTTTTGAATCTATTTCTGACAACTGCCCTTGATTATGGTCAATCCATATGTATTTTTCATATTAGCTCTGACATTAATTGAATGAAACTTGAACGTAGTAATAAATAACTTTCCTCAAATCTATTTTCTACGCTATTCCTTTTTGTACATGTTACCCTAACCCGCACCGATACATTCATACTGGCTTTTGGCAGAGAATGATGGATGAGAACCATTCGTGTAAGAAATTTCAAAATAGCATCAGAGAAATTTCTTGTAGTTAAGATATCATAATAGGTGTCAGATGCAAGTAAAAACAAACATCTAAATAGTAGAAAAGCTATACCAATTAAGAGAAGAATTATATATTTATTTAAATATATGATATAGACTGAAGATCTCATTCAGAAATTCTGTTAAACAACTCTGGGGAATAAGCTATGAAGCAAGGTTTCCCAAGGATCCTAATGCTGGACAGCTTCTCTAATCGGCCATAGATATGGTCAGTTCTCTTCACATTTGTTTCCAACCCACGACTCTAGTGCTTTTTCTCATCTGCCTATCTTTCTATTTTCTTCTGGGTTTTAAAAGAGACCTATGAAGAGTGTGACTAATCTATCTTTAATGTGTTTCTAGGATTTAGTCATCGAACTGTCCTTTGCCGCAGTTCCATATTGCTGCTAATATTTGACCAGCTAATTCTGAAGATTCTCAAAGAGAATTGATGAATGCCTGAATCTTCATGTCTGCTTTATAGAGCTGAAACGAATTCACCATCGCACTGATAATCCTGATCTTGGGCCCTTTGGACAACTCTGAGGATCGGCAAATAATTTTTTACCTTATTGGTATGCTTTACTAATTCAGGCGTGTTTTATATCTTCGTTGGTTTGTACAAAGTCATTAAATTGTTATTTATCAAACCCGGAAAGACTAGTGAAATTTAATGAAATGTACGACTAAATATATATCAGAATTTACCTGTTCATAATGATAATATGATTTGATAAAGACAACATTTAAAAGGCTTTAATCATTAAAAGTATAATTTTTTAAAATCAAAAACTGAAATATGGCTAAAAAAGTTCTATTCTTAAAATGCATTTTTAGCAGATTCCAATAATTGATTCTGTTACTCATTTTTTATTTTACCTTTTTTTTTTTTTATGTAATCATGGTTTTACACGCATTAGAAACGAATTGAATTAATAAAGTATTTTTATTGTTAAAAATTTAAGTTGTTTTCATTTGAACGGATGTACTTATATATAAATAAAAGTAACCTTGTCTATCTGTCAATGTTTGGTCTACAGACTTGAAACTTGATATATAGAGGATTTAGAAAATAGCTGATAAGTGGTCACAACTCCAAACAAATTGGATCTTAGCATGCATAAGTCGACTAAACGTGTAAATATACATTTATACAGTAAAGTCGGTTAATTTTTAAAGTTCTGATACCTGTTGTTGGCTCAGATGGTAACGAATAAGGCTGGAAAGCTATATGGTTTTGTTTCGATCCTAGCTGATAGCACTGAATTTATTTAAACTTTTGAAATCACTACTACTGGGTACAATATAATCTGAAAAAATTAATGTATATTTTACACCCAGGCCACACTGAGGAGCATTATTATATATTGAGTATAATATGATAATCAATACATGATAGGCTCTATAATAATAAATACAGTATCTGCATGAATTAGAATATCATATTTAAGCATATTTTATGACCAGGAAATGCTGAGCGGCCTACTAGTTATATATACAGTGAAACCCCGGGATACAGTGGCCCTAGGATACGTTTTTTCAGGTTACGATGTGGAATACAATGTTTTACCGGCCCCTCGTTATGATATTTGCTTCACCTAAAGATGTTATTTACAATGCTATTTGATTATATACATATACTGTACTTGTAAATATATGCTCCTTCTAGTTGTATAATTTTGCTAACCTGGGAGGATGGTATCATGATGAATGAACGTGCACTACACTTGACAACCTTTATTGCTATTAAATAACTCATTGCCATAAACTATACTGAATGCTTAATTGCACTCGTATTCTTTCATAGAACAATCGGTAGGGATAAATCTGTTGCCAAGATTACTGGAAAAATGGTTTGATCATTCTACCACTGCAGTATGTATCTCACTGCCGATGCAATCCTTTATCTGAATAAGAGCCAAGAACATCCTAAAATGGAGTACTGTTGCCACATTTGAGCAGGAGCTATCTTGTCTGGATAAGTTTCGAAGCTGACCTTGAACTAAGTGATACCCTTTCTCTTCCCTGCAACCTCTTTCCCACAGACGTTGCGAGCTTGTCTCTGCTCAGTCATTATTTTCATAGCAAATGCTTGTCTAAGCTCAGCTCCAATTTATGGCATCCCCTTGCGAAAAACACTAGACTAGCTACACCCACTATCAAAAATTTCCTCCACTCTCTATCTGTGCCTAAATCTTAACACAGATTGTATAAACAAAGCTTCTTGCCTAGAACTGCTCTACTGGCCTGATTTCTGGCTGATTACAATATGATAGCTTTCAAGTCCAATGTAAACAAGTTCTTTTTGAGCCGTCCTCTTAAATAATCCAAATTCTACCCAAGCTACACCATTAACGATTACTACACTACCACCTCCCATTCATTAACTCTTATGAAGACCCGAAAGCCACTTGAGGATAAATGGTGACACTTTTGTAAAAACGAAGAAAATCGAAAATTTTTGTATTTTTTATTGATTTTTTTTTTTCAAAATTGTTATTTCATAATTATTAAACATGCTTTATTTTTTAGTGTAAATTTTTAATGGTTGAATTCAGAAATAAAAAGCACAAAAGACACCATTTTCCTAATGGCTGCCATTGTTTATTGTAACTAAAGAAGAATGCCTGACTGTAATATGTAGAGGAAAACACGTGACTAAATTATGGCAAATGTCATTTGTCCACATCTTTATCACGGTAGGATTTGAGGTAAATTGGCCGTGACAACTTTGCTGCTCGTCTTTGGGATGCTTTAAATCCACGATAGCCATCTTCGCGTGGTGGAAGACTTGATTGTTGAAGGTGAACCTGTTAAGAAAAAGAAACAGAATTAAAATAGAAAATATTTTTATCACATTTGAACAAATTTCATCTGTCTGTTATGAGCTCTGAAACTCTTGTAGAATTTCAACAAAAAAATGTATGAATCACTTTTGGCATGTTGGTTGTGTTATAGAGGGTTGCTCTTGCATTTTAGATCATGTCAACCATCTTGGGGTTATTTTATGTCAAAACCAATATGTATGATAATGTAGAATATTTTATAAACAAATAGTCTGCAAACAGTTTGTTCAACCTATATGCTATCATTTTATGAGAAATCGCTCCAGACAAGGTATGAACTCACTTGATTTAAGGAGCTAAAAAAAATACTACTTCAAAAAACTAGCCCATTTACCACTGATTTAAAAAGCTAAAAAAAAATACTTAGTCAAATGTTATATAGATAGATTCCAATTCGAGAAAACCATCATTCCTTCTCCTTTGTCAGAAACATCAATCATGGAATGTGAGAACTAAAGGACGGAATAAGGGGAGTGAGAGTTATGAAGATGCTGAAATTAAAATTTACTTTCTACTTTTTATGCTTTATTATGATCATTTTCTTACTACTACTACTACTACTACTACTACTACTATCAATAATAAGAATGATGTTAATAATAGTTAATTTTAATAGTTGTTAATTTGTAAAAATCTTGATGTAATAAAAAGACGAGAATTGGAAAACTTTGTAACTCATGCATGCAATTTCACCAGTTTAGAATCAAAAGATCTTAAAATAGCCATCATATATCATTAAATATCTGAAAATTTCAAAAATATTTAGAAATTTTAAATTATGACTGCTGCTGCTGCTTTCAAACAAACACATTTCCGGATCTTTAGAATTACATTATTAGATCCCTTTTGGGTCATGGATCGTCTTGCACCGCTTTGATTGATGAAATATATAATACTAGCATTTCAGCCCGGCATTGCCCAGGTGTTTGGAGGTGTATGTTGAGCCCCCCCCTCCAAAAAAAGCGGTCAATTTTTTTTAACTTTGACCCCAATTATGACCCCTTAACATTTATTGTTTTGGGCTCAAATCAAGTTATTAAGTGAGATCCATGTCCAAGGAACCTGTATCTAAAATTTCAAGTGCTTAGACCCAAAATTGTCGGAGGAGTTTGGTAGAGTTCTCAATGGTCAAAGCGTTGAACTTTGACCCCTTAGCAGCCAAATTTCTGGCCGAAAACAGATTACAAAGATTTTTCCAAAGCTCAGTATATCAAATTTCGATCTGTAGACCGAAAATTGACAAAGTTATTGCGTAGGGAAATGTACACAGGCACACACACAGACACATTCACTTTTATAGATATACGCATTTCATCAATCAATACATAATAAACTAGCAGGACCCGTTAATCGGCGTTGCCCGGTGGTAGCATGCACCCCAACCCGCATAAAAATTTCAAATACGGCTGCTTTTTTGTTATTGGCCAAATATTAAATTACTAAGGTTTGTGCTGCCGAAATAGCCTAATCAGTTTTTATTTTTTTAATAAGTATAATAATATGGACTTCCAACGCTCACCACAGCTTTAACTCCCCCTCCCGTATGTAACACTAATTTAATATAATCAATCTAACTTTCTTACCCATTTAAAAGTTAAAAAAAGAAGGTTAAAATGGCTTTGTAAATAACAAGGCTGATAGCCATTAGTTGCGTGCTCTTGTGTAATGAATGAATGCGTGAATGTAGGATTGACATGAAATTCTTAAAGATAAACTAAAATGACCGAAAAATGGGCTGAAATGATTTGAATAAATAAAAAGTAAATGACTTAGAATGACTTTAATGAACTTGAGGATGAATTGAATGACCTTAAGAATGACTTGCATGCTTAAAAAATAACTGGAATCCTTTAAAAACAACTTGAATGATCTGGAGAATGACTTGAATGGCTTTGAGACTGACTGGTTGTAAAGTGGGTGATGATTTTACATTAAATTAATGCAGAAAAGTGATCCCCCACTTTATATCACAAAGTTACAAACGTAAGTAAAGCATGTAGTAAGGACAGATACTACACTTTGATCTTGGCCAAAAGGATTGCTCCCACATATGGTCTTTGCTTGCAGTATCTGCCAGAACAGATACTACACTTTAAAAAGCTAAAAACAGCATCTATTAACAACAGACCTTTGATCTTAACCAAAAAGGCCAAGCACAAAAGTGTTACCGACAGACCGACCAACTTATAGAGTCGCTTGCACACGACTAAAAACGATATTATTTCAACACAGTATCAAAAATATATAAGTACCCAAAGTTGTACTTTGTAATGTTCTTCTCTTTTAATATTAAAAAAGAAGAACATGTACTCATTGTCAAACCTCGGTACGTCTACAGTTTTAAGTTAAGTCGGTTTTTTCGTGATTCTCGGTGGAAAACGCCTGGCGAACGACGGAAACCGCCGTATTGTACCGATTGAGCAAAAAACAAACAAACAAACAAAAAAACACGAGCGATCAGACGTTAAAAATAGTTAGAAAAATAAAGTAAAGGAATGATTTTAATAGGAAAAAATAAAAGAAATGGAAGAGTATCATTGTGCCAACGTATTACAACCTCCCTATGTTAAGAACGGTTTTCAGAATAAACACCCACAACATCGGAAGCCGTTGTTAACACAGGGAGGTTGGGATGTTTATTTCGAAGACCGTTTTTAACATGGGGAGGTTGGGTGTGTTTATACTACGCTTTGGCAGGTCATAAGAAAAATACAAAAAATAACTTTGCATACACAAAGAAAACAAAAAAATTACAACCTCACATGTGCACTAATAAGGTGATTAAATGATACTCGCGTAAAATTAGTGAAACATTTTTAATGAAAAACCAAAACCAAAAGAAACGATTGTTTTATCTCCTGTGTCCGTAATAATATCTTAGTAAAAGCGAATTACTATATCGTTATATGTCTTACGAAAATAAAATATAATTATGAATCCTTTTTATGAGTGTCTGCTAGTGTAACTGAAGTGAATAAATAACGGAATGTAAATGCGTAAATAAGTAAAAGAAAACTCCTACAAATAAGTACACGCGCCAAATTTCATTCCGTCATGACAACAACTTTCTACAGAAAAAAAAAACTTGTTTTTACATTTATGTCCAGCAAATAAACATATAATTATATATGTAAAACCACGTTTAGTACTTTTATAATTCAACAACGGAGCTGAAGTCGACGTTTTTGATTGTAAAACAAAACTATTTTTTATATATCTCCATGTGGCGTACCGCTGACTTGTTTTTTTTTTTTTTAAGAATTAAATTCAATAAAGTTTATTGTCACAAGAATGTGAATACATTTCTCTAGCGACTAAATTAAAAATCAAAATTTTGCAACGGGGATGAAGTTGGCTTTTTTTTTTATTATTAAACGAAACTTCATCCCTGTTGCAGAAATTTGATTATTTAAAAATACTAAACGTGCTTTTTCATATAAATTTATGTTTAATCGCTAGACAAATGTATACACATTCTTGTAAAAATAAACTTTATTCAATTTTATTTAGAAAAAAATAATTCAGCCGTACACCAAACAAAATTTTATCAAAGCAAAGTCAGTTTAGTTTAAGAAAAAAAAAGCCAACTTCATCCCCATTGCATAATTTTGATTATGTTTACGCTGGATAAATATATAAACATTCTTGTAAAAATAAACTTTATTCAATTTTATTCTTTAGAAAAAAAACAATGCAGCTGTACGCCACAGATTTATCAAAAAAATTATTTTAGTTTTACAATCGAAAACATTGACTTCAGCTCTGTTAAAAATTAAAACGGCACATTTCACTCTATCTCTCTCACTTCCACTCTCTGTATCTCTCTATCTGTAACTTTCACCCCCTCCGAGTAACTATAAACAGGAATTGTATCATGTAGCTGGTTATGTTGTATTGTCAATGATTTGTGTTTTGTGAGTGTAATATTTTCACAAATAAATAATATAAGTTCAGAGTTTCTAAGCGAAAGAAATCCATGAATAATAAAGAAAATGTAGGATTATTGTATACGTACCGAAAATGGCGGCATGTTTAATAATTGGTAACTGTTCATTTATTTAGTGGAATAACCGAATGTTGAAATTACAGAATGAATACTTCTCATTCAATCAGCGGCGCTAGATATTTAAAAGGGAGAAAGCATTATTTGTGTCGGATGTAAAGGGTAAGAGTATGCGTTTGCGTAGGAATTCTGTAGTCAATTAATGACGGTTAACACCCAGAAAAAATAGGAAAAAAGTATAAAAGACTCAGTGTAGAATGGTGCCGTAAGTGTAGTCGGTAAGGTGAGAGTGAAATTTTAGCTACTGCCTCTTTAGGTTAGGACGATGATGGTCGTGGCGCTCTTCGGAGTAAATGTAATGTTTTAATATTACGAAAAAATGTGTACGTAATTGTGATCTATAACTAGATAGGATAATGGCTAATGATGTAAACATAGTATTTTTTATGTGTCATCTGTTGTTGTCAACCTAAGGTAATTTCATCCAGAGGGGAAAAATTGTGTCTCCTTTATTATATACAAGAAGATAAAATAATCTTTATACAAAAAGCTCTGCATAGATAAGTAGAGGAATTAATATAAGAAATAAAGGATAACCATTCCAAGTTAAATAAAACTTTATTATATCATCATATATATATATATATATATATAAATCGTTTTACGCCATGGTACTTTGAAGCCGAATGCTTCTCATCAGAAGTAGAGAAAAATTAAAAGTTATATTTAACTTTGAATTGTCATCATTTATTTAGTCTTATATATATGTGTGTGAATGTGTTTGCAATATAGTGGAAGACTGAAGCAGAGCAAGATAATATACAAAAACAATACATTAAATTATTTGAAAGGGGGATTTTTCTCGGCTTTATTTTAATATTGCTCAATATGTTAGTACGTTAACAATAGAAAGATGGCAAGAGCATGTACAAATAAAACATCAAGTCTGTTGCCAATGTCGCTGGAAAGATGGTGGGATCCTTCTACCGCTCCAGAATATATCTCACTACTGATGCAATTCTCTATCTATATAAAAGCCAAGTACGTCCAAGGATGGAATACTGTTGCCATATCTGGGCAGGAGCTGCTAAAAACAGTCTATCCTGCCTTGACAGAGTACAAAATAGACTTTGTGGCTTAGTGGCAGATGCCCTTTTCTCTACCCTGCAACCTCTCTCCCACAGAAGAGACGTTGCGAGCCTATCCTTGTTTTATCGTTATTTCCATGGCAGGTGCTCGTCTGAGCTCCAATCTCTGGTCCCCCCTCGCCAATCTTTCACGAAAAACAGCCGTCTAGCTGAATCCACTGTGAAAAATTTCCCCCACTCTATATCTGTGCCTAAATCAAAACGTGGATCCCATGAACAAAGCTTCTTTCTTAGAACTGCACGCCAGTGGAACTCTGTTCTGTCTGCCTGCTTCCCTCCGGACTACAACTTGGATGTCTTCAAGTCCAATGTTAACAAATTCCTAATGAACCGCCCCTTAATTAAACACTTCATCAAATCTCCACACTAACGTAATGTACTTGCAATAACCCTTATCCCTGAGTGGCTTCCGGGCCTTGATAAGTGGTGATCACTGTGTAAAAACAAAAAAAAAAAAAAAAAAAAAAAAACTTTGTTTCAATCACTGATCTCATCAGATTATTTTTGCTTAACCATTCATCATATTATTGGTGTACGTATCTTGGACCTCTTTTTAGAATTGGGTTATGTTCTATCACCACATTCATATCGGGAGGAGGAGGAGGTAAGTTAGGCTTGTTGAATCTCATTGCAATCCTCTGTGTGTTGCACTCTTTCATTACTCGTTATGTGACTCTGCCACATTTTTTTTATATAGGAGTTACCACTTATCAAGGCCCAGAGGCCACTCGAGGATAAAGATTAAAGGGTGTACAGTAGTCAATGGGACAATATTATAATCATTAGTAGTGGAAATTTGGTCAATTGAATTATTTAAGAAGAATGGCTCATCAAGAACTTGTTTATGTTGGACTTGAAGACGACCATAGTGTAGTCCGTTGAAAAGCAGGCAAACAGAAGACAGTTGCACTGGTGTGCAGTTCTAAGAAGGAAACTTTGTTCATGGAATCTATGTTTAGGTTTAGGCACAAATAAAGAGTGAGGGAAATTATTGATAGTATTTTCAGCTAGATGAGTGTTTCTTGTGAAAGTATGGTGAGGGATGACCATAGATTCAAGCTCAGACGAGCACTTGCAATCAAAATAATGATAGAGCAGAGACAGGCTCGCAACGTCTCTTCTGTGAGAAAGAGTTTGCAGGAAAGGGCATCCCGTACTAGGCCACAAAGTCTATTTTGAAGTCTGTCAAGGCAGGATAAGATATTTCTAGCAGCTTCTGCCCAGATGTAGCAACAATACTCCATCCTGGCTCTTATATAGGTAGTGAATTGCATCAGCAGTGAGATATCTATTGGATCGATGGAAGGATCCCACCACCCACAAGGATACATCATACTCAATTATGATGAGTAGGTCTGCAGATGGACCAACCAGAAGTAAAACCATACCCTTAAGAAAGTGACCCTCTGGGAAGTACAATTAGCATTAGGTTAGCAAATAGTAATTAAGATTTTAGAAGTATTTTTCTTGGATGTTATTTCATTCAAATAGTAAGAAAAACAGAGGAACGAGTAGTGCAGCAATACAAAACACATGTTCTAGATTAAGTTTATTTGCTTCAAAAACAGTAAACCTAAAAACTAACACTAAAATAACAAGTAATGATACTGCATAAAAAATGTAATTCAGTTTATTCACTTTCATGAGCCCATGAGAATAAATGCACCCATGGATGAAAAATTACTGCACGGATTACTAAAGAGTAACCAGGATTTTAGAAGTATGCTGCTGCTACATTTTCTTAATGATAATTTTCTTCTCAGATAACGTGGAAGCTCCCCCCTTTTCTCATGGTAAGAATAGCTTTCTTATCTGCTTGACCATGTCTAATTATCCAGCAAAAATGAAAAAGAGCAGACATTGTTGATTATAACCAGATAATGTTATTTTACTAAAATCAAGAAACAGGCTCTTATGCTAGGAATATATCTATATTAAAATAATTATCTTATCAAAGAGAAGCTCAACACTATTAAGAGGAGCAAACAATAGTATTAAATAGAAGACGAGGAATAAATGTTATATATAACTTAATTACATCATCAGAACAATAAGGAGATGTTAAGCAAAAACCTCTTTAGGCCATGGCATTTTTAAACTAAATGCTTCTCATCAGAATGTTGAATAGGACACTTCTGAGCTCTTCATCGATTGTCAGGATTAAACCAAGATATAATTTTGTTATGTTAAGAATTATGTTTTGGAAAAATAGTTAACAAGAATCAACATTCTTTCTGAAATTATATTTATAGTTTGTGAATTTTAGCTGAAAGGAAATAGATAAACAGTAGGTTAAAATGTTAAATCTGACAGCTGATGAGTTAAGGATACGTGTTATTTGGAGTATGACGTAACAGTCAGCTGATCAGGATGTTGAGTCAGTTAGTATCTGAGATTCAAGAGGGACAGACGTTCCGGAGTGCTGGAAGCAAGCACAAGCAATAAGAATGGGAAAGAGAAGAAGCGTTTGCAAGACTTTGAGGGATTTGGGGCTCAACTTGACCGGACCAAAGAAATAAAATGTATATATTTGTAACCAGTGACGTTGTGTTTGTCTCCGAGGGAATGATTCTTTGTTGCAGCCTGTCTGATGATGAGGAGGTCTTTCAAGAAAATGGGCCATCGGACAAAAAAGTTGATCCCCTAAATTAATGTTTTGTGAACTGTCTTTTATATAGCACTCAACAACATAATAGACGTCTATTTACAACCTGTCTATATAACTATATAACAAACATTAGAAGTACCACCTATATACATTCAAACACAACGATTCAAACAAGTATATCACAAACATAAATAGGTCACAAAGACACGTATATACATATGTACGTTTTAAATAGTAATATATATATATATATATATATATATATATATATCGGTCATATAAACACCATTCCCCAATATAAGTTGTGTTTAATCTGGTGCCGTTCAAATAAGGTAACGCAACAACAAGAGGAGAAAGGCCAGAATTATGCAAACTGCGAATAACAAAAAAAAAAATAAATAAATAAATAAAAAAAACTAAAAAAAAACTGGCTTAATAACATTTAGAAATGAAATGAGAATGAAGGAATAGGATGATTTGGTAAATAGTAATTAAAAGTAGGTACAACATATAAGTAATATTTAAAAATATGTGTGACTGTGATTTAAAAGTCTCTTGTTGCTAAAAAAGTAATGAAAACAAAGGAACGAGTTGTACAGTAATACTAAACACATCCTAGACAGAGTTTATTCGCTTCAAGAAGAATAAAAAATATAATTCACTTTTATTTAAAAAAGTTTACACACGCAGAAGATCTGCATGGACGCCATCATTTTTGTGCCACAAAATGATGTGGGGCTATAAAACAAAAAAAAACAACAACAAAAAAGCAACAAAAAACTGGCCTGTTCTCTGCCTCAAAAGAAAGGGGATATCCCCCCCCACTTAATATAAGTGCCTACAGGTGTAATTGTGAAGCAAGGGTTGCACAATCTCCAACTATATCTCTGTGTGATTCCAGTGGCTAAATTCAAAGGACGACTGAGCACAATACCAAGATAAGCAGAGAGCACATACAGTACCTGGTACTCCCAAATGATCACCCATTTTAGTACTGACTAGACTAAACGATGCTTAACTGTGGCACTATGATTGATTCGATATTTTGAAAAACTGTATTTTAATGAATGACCTTCTATTGCTGTTACCTTTTGTATCACCTCTATTTAGTAGGGATAATAATAGTGGAAGATCATTTTTAGTAAATTTAGTTTGCTAAAAATGATTTGTATAAAGTATGAGTTTTATTAGAAAGTAATTAAGAAAAGGATAAATATATAAAATTAAATAATTCCTGGTCAATTTAGACTTAACAAGTAAAATATGCACATAAGCAATAAATATAGCATTATTCTAATTTTCTATTCCTTTTAAAAATTCATTTTTGAAATATGGTATGGTTTCAATGATCAACTAGTTTAGAATATGCATGCATATGCACCGACCTTTTTAAAAATGCATTAGAATAATAACTTTTAATATACTGATCATGTGTATACAATCGATGTCATAAGATTAGCTAATTTGCATATTGCTTTGCAAAAGGATATTTCATTAGTTATTAGGTTTTATCATTGTATAATTCAATGATTGTTTTCATTTTATTATCTCTACTATTATATAATAGGAACTTTGTGTATGAGTTCTTATGAACTCCTAAACGGCTGGGCCAATTTAAAAAAAAAATGGCACAAATATACTTTATGTGCTTGGCAGTGTTCTCAGATAGGTTTTGTATCAGAATGTGTTCAATAAGTATCAATAATTGAAAAAACCCGATGAAAGAAGGAACAGGCAATTTTGACTAAAGTTAATGCCTCATACAGCTTAACATAGCAAATGCATTTAAGAAGTTTTATTACCGCAAACAAAAGCCCAGCATATAAAATCTAAATGTAGATTCTTTGATATGACAGAGGCGCGTTCGAAATGAATGTTTCTGTTTAGAGCACAATTGAAGCATGATACTTGACTTTTGCATTTTAAACATTAATTCAAGCCATTATATATAAAAATAATTTCATAAAATCAGCAGTGGGTTCTTTGCAATGTATTGTAAACTAAGTCATTGCAGGAAGGCATGTGAAGCTTCCTCTCGGTGCGCCACAGTGTGTCCCCACCTAGAGCAGGCAATTAATTGATTTGATTGAAAAATGGCCGATTTAACAGATTTCAATGACAAATAAAATATGGGGGGATTTATCCTCATTCAATCCGGGCAACGTCAGATCTCCCTGCTACTAAAACATACTTGTATTTACCAATATTTATATATCGTTGATAATGACCTAGTTTTATGGGTGGAACGTGTCTTTCAAGTCAATTTACACCTGGAGATTTCAAGTTTTGGTTTCTTCCATTGTCTCTGGCAACATCGGGACACAGGCCCTGCTTGTAAAATAAATTTATTTATTTTATAATAAAAGATATCTATAGGGAATACTCAACCCTCAATTAATTTAGGGGGCTTCATTCAACGAGTATAAGTATTTTTTTTTTATTACTTTGATGTATTTTGAGATCTTAGCCACTTGAACCTTTTCACAAATCCAATTTTTATATAACAGTTAAAAAAACTACATGCTACATGCTAGAATGGGTTCAACGATACGTTAAACAACGATACAAAATTCATAATTAAACTGAAACAAGTGTTTTCTCTTTCATCTTATGAAATGTACTTTTTTTTTCTTCTCCATATAGTACCCAGGCGCAGGATTGTCCCACTCGTTGCGATCGACCTGTAAGATCTTGTCAGATCATTCATCTAGGAGAATGAAAATTCTTATGTAAAATCTTAGTCATCTGACGTCTTGGCACCAAACAACTAAAGGAGGAAGACCTCTTTAATTCTTATTAACAACTTCTTAGAACTTATGATTCGAACAAAACTATCAAATTTTGGTAAAGTCAAATTCAGAATGGAACCTGATTACATTTGACTTGTTACTAGTCACGTTTAATAGGGTACCATTTTTCCTTCAGTTTTGTGTTAAGTAGAAAGGCTACCCAATCAAATCTAAAAAAAAACAAAGAAAACAGGTGAGATTTATTAGTTTACTGGATATGTTGATATAGGATGCCACTGCAGGCAAGGATATAGGATGCCTCTGCAATAAATCTCTAAACAAATATATAAGTAATTGTATTATTTGGATTAATCGGACTAATGTTCTCATCTTGTGTACTATTTGTACAACGTTTTAGTCGATGTGACCTCCGACCTTCTTCAGGTGTATGAGTCATCAAACATGGCGCCTTATACAATACTCGAGCTGACAACAGCAATCCGATTAATCCAAACTAGTAGAACCCATGGAAATTCCATGGTAGTTTAAAATTGTTTCAATAAAATGAATAAAACATAAAATAAAACAAATAACAACGAATTTACAACAATTTATGTAGCAAATTCGTTTTCAACCTTTTAAAGCTAAAAAGAATTGATTTAAAAAATTTAGATTTTTTTTTCAATGAAAATTCTTCACGCAACACATTGTTTTGTTTTGATTTTTTTCTGGATAATTTTTTATATAAATTATAAAGGAACAGATATCAATTCACTCCCATATTTTTTTAAATTTTAAAAAGAAACTATAATAAAAAAAACTTAGTCTCCTCAATGTTTTTAAATTATAAAATAAAAAAGTCAATTTGAAACCGTAAACAGACAGCCATGTTTTCTTTTTTTTTAATTTTTGAAGAGGAAATAGTTTTAATGATTTTTAACTAATAAAAAGCGACAATAAAGCGAGGTAATTCGTTTCTCATTAATTAATGTTTGTGATGTTTTTTGTGACACTGGATGTACAGACAAGTAAATTAATATTTCGATAATGCAAACGATCATCCTTCATCTAAAAAATTCAGAACTATTTTATTTGACTCAGAAGTTGATCAAATTTCTCATTTCTTGTAAAATATTAGTTATTAAGCTGTCTTTGATGGATGCTAAGTTATGTAAGCTGTGTTTATGAAAAAGTAATAGGAATTGCTCATCCAGATTTGCATTGCTTATGTGTGTGGCCCTACACTGAGTTTCAGCAACCAAAAGAAGTCTTGCATTTCACATTATCGCTTTTAAAGGAATTATTTTTCTGCATTTGTTTTGACTGTAAAGTGAAATGTTTAAATAGGTGCAGTGATGCATTTAGGATATATTTAAGAAAACAATGTTAAGGCCACTGTTTCTAGATTCCTTCCACAGTAGGTGAGCAGTGAGGCTTCTAACAAGGGTTGCTCAGTAATACAGGGTTTTGAAGAAAGCAAATTGTCATCAGACACCCTGGCAGACTCATAATTTTAAATCAAATTAATGGAGTCTTTGAAATAGAGGCGGACACCTATACAACTACATAATTTACCATGCTTTTTAAGGTATGTACATTCCAGCAGCACTTCTTCACCACAAACATTGACTACAGCGTATAAATAATACAACCCTTCAAAAATTAGATAAATTTATTGAGGCTTGATGCATATTCCTTGAGCTTAAGGAGAAGATGCACGCAATAACATCAAAATTTTCCTGTATATTGATGCAAGCAGATTGTTGTTTGTGTTAATCTAGGAGATACTTTTTTGAAATGGGGCCCCAACTGTCCCAGAACCAAAAGGGGCATGACATTTCAAACTCTAAAAGTATTTTTTTTATTCAACTGTGTTACAACTGGTTTATTAGTTTCCAATGTTCAACTGAAAAAAAAAAAACATTTTTGTCACTTTGACTTATGTTGGTGATACCGTTGGAACACAGGGTTGAGCAGGTATTAGTATGATTGCAAAGGTTAGGCAATTTCTGCTTTTACTACAACTACTGACAAAGGAAAGGGTGGCAACCGATGTTTACATTTCAAAGTCCAAGATGAGAATGCTTAAACTCGCTTCTGCGAATACATTCGCCTAAATTAATAAAAACATTCCAAGCCAACTGGATACATTTCTCAGTTTGTGGAAAATGCTGTTTTCAGTCCGACCTAAATGCTATAAAAAAGCCAGATTTTTCTACAGCAGATATTTGAGCTGAAATTCACAATTAATCCAAGATAGGCGTTGCTTTGGCTCCCCTCCGTCCCTCTGATGGGGTTTGGGGCTGCTTCTACGTAAACTCATTCACACACCGTCATAAGCATACACATGTAGACATTAACAAACCCACAGACACATGACTGTTTAATTATCATCTGCTTATCTAAGATTAATGTATAAAACTTATAGATTAAAATATTCCTAACTTTTCTCATTAAATTATATTTTCAGTATCATAACAAATGAACATTGATATTATCAACAACTTTAAATCAAATATAATTTTTCTAATTGTGTGCAAAAGTTTTGATTATGATTTTCAGACCTGTGTAATTCACAACCCTTTAATTATCAAATGATTTCTTTGGTATTTCAGCTAAAAAAAAACCTTTGTTTTACAAAAACTTAAAAATATTACCAAACATTCAATGTAAACTTCCATCTTAAATCTGTATAAAAATCTCTTTTGTGAAGTTATATCTCTGAACTCATTATTTTGATCATGTTTATCGTATAACGTCTTTAGATTTCTCACTTTTGATTATAAACTTTTCACTCAAAATTGTCTCCTTAGAATCAACTCATCTGAAAAAATACCTTGCCCATATAAGAAGTCCCAACAAGGACCCTCCAAAGTATATTGTCAGAAGTGAGTAGTTTTTTAAAATGCTAGATATAGATAATAATCTTTGCAGCAGCTGTGGCAATGTCTTCAATATATCTGTTCCAATTCATGTTGCCTGTGAATTTTATCTTAAGAGTTTAAATGATGAGCTCTAGTGTTATTAATCATGGCAATCGGTGGTTGAGAAGGTTATCTTGTAATTGTTAAAGGAAAGTAGCTTAGTTGTATTAATGTTAAATGTTATCATCCATTTTCGTCTATATTTCAGTACAGACTGGAGATCATTTTCTAAGGTTTCAGCTATAATTTCCAATTTTCTGATACGATTGGAGCACAGGGTGCAGATGGTGCTAATGTGACTGCAAAAGTTAGAAGTGGATGGAATAAACCTTTTACTAATCAGCAAATTGTTACAGCTATCGGCAAAAGAAAGTCTATCAGTCATGTGTCTGCAGTGTGAGTATGTATGAAAGTAAAACTTGGCTAGTGAGGGTTGAGGACATGTGTTGCATGAAGAGAAATAATATGAGAATGATACAATGTGTCATGTGGGTATTAAAGACAGGCTTAGTTCTGATGACTTTGGACGAGCATTAAATCTGTGCAGATTAGGAGACTTTGATGTTATGGCCAAGATATGGAACAGTTGAGGCAGCAGGAAGGGAATGCCAAGGAAAACATGAAAGTGATACAAATGAATTCGAGAGAAAGACTTGATCATGGATGAGTTAAAGTTTATTTCTTGAAGCTGCCAAATACATGTTAGAATGAAAAACAGACATAAAACCAAATATTATGATGACTGTATGCTGTCTTCAAATTTTCTCAAAATTGGTTCATGAAAACATGTATGAAAATCATAAGTGAAAACGAAACAGATTGATTTTATGCAAAACATTCTGGTTTGCCACTCGGTGTTGCTCGTAAAATTCATGTACAAACAATAAGGTATAAATTAAATAATATAGAAAAAAGGTGTCAATAAAATTAGAAATGTTAGCTATTTTCTTTGTGTTAAAAGCACATGTAACGTGACTAAAACATAGTCAAAGCGTTTTTTCGTTGAATCTTTGAATGTGTAATGAAAATTATGTAGATAACATTGTAGATACTTGCACGCACACACACACAAACACACATAAACGACTGTAATTAACTAAGCATTTCATGAAATTGACGGCAGGCGAAATAATATGTCTGTTAGTGATGCCATGTTTTAATTATAGTAACCTTTAGTTTTTAAAGGGAAGAATTACATTCCGGAATATGAGAATTTTCAAAGCTCAGCCAATCAGAATGGATGGACTTTGACAAGGGAACTTTTATTATTTATAAATAGGAAATTGGAAAGAGTATGGTAGGTCTATGATTTTTTGAACCAGTTACGGTCAGTGTAATAACGAAATCCATCGAAACTGTAGAATTTGTTCCAGTGAAAACTGGTAGTAGTAAATATTGAGAGAGAAAAATAGCGACTCCTTCCCCAATAGATGTTGCGATTATAATGATGTTGTTCGTAAGATGAAATGTAGTATTTTAATATCACGACTAAATGTGTGTAAAATGGTGTTTGAAAGCTACATAAGATAGTGGCTATTAGTCTAGATGTATTGAATTTGTAAATGGTTGTGACATCTACTGTGGCAAAGCTATGCTACTTTGGTTCAGAGGAGAATTTTTGCAGTCATTTTATTATATATGGAGATGATTGGGTTTTCAAAAATTTTCAAATAAACCTCATGAAATGATTTCAAAGATGCGGCAGAGATCTTATTAAATAATTAATAATAATAATAATAATAATAATAATAATAATAATAATAATAATAAAAACTATCATTTCTGAATAGTTTTCTCTGACCAGATAACATTTTAGGATTAAAAAAATATTAGTGAGCGGCTACAAAATTAAAGATATTTAAATCTATATTCATTTAGCTTGAAACAACACTGGCAGTGTAATTCAATTGTGTTTTTGAAACCTTTGTTCAGCACTGATTAATTATTTCCCCATTTTAAATTTCTTCCTTTTTATTGAATAGAAATTATTTATTATTATGTATTAATTTTTTTCTAATTTGAAAATAATTATTTATTATAGAGATCAAAATGGTGTTTAATATTGTGGATACATTCTTTTATTTAAAACAATAGTCCAGGTGTTTATGAATAAATTAAAACCTGTAATTTATTAAATTTTATATCATATTATATATTTACAAATCCAATCTTTAGGTGGCTCTATTTAATATTAAAAACTATCAGGTATTCATTAATATCATTTTAGTTTAGTTTTTTTTGTGCAACGTAGTTACATAACAGTATTAACATAGAATGGAAAAAATAAAAAATTATTATGTAAAGGGAGATAACTAATTCAATTTTCTAACTAAAATTTAATCTAACATTTTTGAGACTTTAATATCCCAGTTTTGTTTGATAAACTGACATCATTCTCAATTCACTTATTATAAAACTGGGCTGAAATATTTAAAAAAAAATGAAGTAAAATACATATACAAAATAATATTGTGTGGGTATAAAATAAAAGAAATTATATCAAAATTAAATACTTGATCTGTCAGATTTAATGGTATTTATGTCCAAGTCGAAAATCCAGCTGATTTAAATTCGTATATATACTAGTGATGGGACGATTCCAATATTTTTTTGATCCTGATACAATTACCGATTCCACATTAAATTATTGATTCCAATTCTTTATGTCTAAATATTTAACAATATAGTTATTTTTCCCGATTACCATAAAACACATGTTGTGCATATATTTTCTCAAATGTAAAAATACACTTTTGGGTGTTAGACTATAGATTCTAGTTTTACTAATAATTTAAAAATAACAAATATTTATTATTACTAGAAACAGTAGCTTTTATTTTAAACAAAATCAAATTAAAAAAAGAAGACAAAAGAATCGTTTTTGGCATCGGAAAACAGGCACAATTTTTTCTGATACCGATTCCGATATCTCTAAAAGTTTTGATTTTTTTCCGATTCTGATGAATCGTCTGAACACTAATATATACTAGTAGAATATCTGTTCCGGGCGGATATGAGCAATAAATATAGCATTATTTTTAAATTTCAATGTTTGTTTTTCTTTCGTTGGTGGGTATGTTGGGTTCTGGATTACATAAATAAAAATATATTCAGTTTAACATCCGTTTTACATGATGACATGCATTGGAAATTGACTTCAAAACTAACAAATCTTTATCCCTCTTTCTCTTAAGTATATATATATATATATATTTTTTTTTACATGGGAGTCACCACTTATAAAGGCCTGAAGGCCACTCAGGGATAAGGGTTATTGCGTGTACAGTAATCAATGAGATAGTATTGTAGTAATCATTAGTATCGGGGGTTTTGATAGAGTGTCTTACTTAAGGGGGGCGGTTTGTCAGGAGTTTATGTTGGACTTGAAGACGTCCAAGTTGTAGTCAGGTGGGAAACAGGCAAGCGGCAGAGAGTTCCACTGGCGTGCAGTTCTAAGAAAGAAGCTTTGCTCATGGAATCTACGTTTGGATTTAGGCACAGATAAAGAGTGGGGGAAAATTATTGACAGTAGTTTCAGCCAGACGGGTGTTTCTCATGAAAGATTGGCGAGGGGGGACTTGGCCTTTCCCTATGAATTGAACCTACTACCTTAACTGTTGTACATCTAATGATCCACATGGAACACTTATCCATTCCTTGTAAATAGTCATACCATCAAAGTTTCCTATTCTGCATAAATCTTCCTATGATATCACCTGTACTTTAAGAATTATATTAAACATTAATCGTATCATGCTTATATTATATCTCTCTATACACTGTCTACATGGCTGATAGACTCTTTCCTTGCTTGACAATGGTAACGTTCTGTTGGTCAGTAAAAGCAGAGGATTTAACGCGTGCAACAGAAAAATCTA
Organism: Euprymna scolopes; assembly: GCF_053919585.1. Classification (NCBI taxonomy): domain Eukaryota; kingdom Metazoa; phylum Mollusca; class Cephalopoda; order Sepiida; family Sepiolidae; genus Euprymna; species Euprymna scolopes. Next base: position 118,911,413 of record NC_136494.1, read on the forward strand.
TTTAAAATGAAGAAATTTGGACTATTATTCTCATCTTGGATGTTATTTGCACAAGGTTTCGGTTGATGTAACCTTCAAGCTTCCTCTGGGGAATCTGTATGGAATTTCAAATAGAATCGTCTATGTAATCCACACGGTAGCTTGTCCTCATTCCATCAACCATGATAGAGTAGAAATCTTAATTCGTAATTATATTCTTAGTATCGCCCACCTTCAACCTCCAGAAGACTGTAACTTAGAACTGATTATTTCTTAGCATTTTATCCATTGCATCGTAAGTCCTTTTCCGAAAGCTTCCAGCTGAAATTCTTTACAGATTTCAGAGTTCAAGAGAAAGATTCCCAAATTCGAGAAGATGAACTTGAATTGTGAAAATAACATCCAAAGAACGAATCTGTATAACCCACAATAAAAATCAAATATATCCTCATCACCAAAATTCCAAACATAAAAATCATCATAGAACTAAAAAAAACTAGAAATCAAAATTTGTGTAATTATTGTCAGTTATGTGTATTTGTAACAATGAACATTACCAGTGTATAAAATGTTGAGTTGGATATGGTATGTAATCATTACAATAAATGATGGAATTGACTTTATAATCAGATCAAATATTTATTTGTCAGTTAAATTGCTATTAAGGTCTAACATGGAAAATCTAACAAAATAACTTTATATATTGGATATATATTATGACTGAATAATTAACGAGAGATGATAGATTAGAAATTTAAAGAGGTATGTCATAAGCATAAATATTTTCTGAATTGTATTTATATCTTTGTACATACGCACATTCATATGCCTTTAAGCGGAAGAAATAACAAACTTTTGAGTTTATCAGCTGAGAAAGAATTGAAGGTCGAAGTGTGCTTCAGGGAGGCAGGATCTATTTCTTGTTTGCAGCCAAAATTGTAGCAAAAACAAAAAGTGGTGAATTAAAATATAAAAACAAAACTCTCTGATAATGCTAAACCAGTAGGTAAGACAGTTTTCTTTCGAAAGGTAATCCTTACGTAATTACCTGCGTTGAAGGAGGTGCTAAACTATCACGATTTTGCAACCAGACTGATGGAAGTAATTGAATCATTTATGCCTTGCACCTTTTTACCTGTCTTTCGTCAATCTCTTTTTTGCCTCATTGTAATAAAGGCCACAAATATAAATATGATTATTAACATAGAACAAAAACATTTGTTTTTCTTTCTTTGCGCTTTTAATAAGGTTTATTAGTAAAGTAATTCAAACAAAAAGAATGTTAACTTGTGTTAGTGACATTATCGCTATTATTGTGCAATAGTTTGTTCTCCATTTCAGTGGTGTTCTTTGAAAGACATTCAGTGATGAGACCCTATTTGGGGTCTGTGGAGTTGCACCTTAGTAAACATTGCTCCCAGGTTTACTTTTGCTCAGAGTAGTAATATCTGTTAGGGCATCTAGTACTACCAGATCAGACTGTCTAACCATACTGGCTTCCTAACCAAAAATGCATCTAACACTGATGTTACTGTTTTTTTTCTTTCCTTTTGCAAAACTCAAACATGTTCTGCAAAGTAAAAACCAAAAACAATTTTCTTCCACAAAAAAATAAAACCATACACCATGAATAAATATTTGAAAATTTTAAGAGCTTGAAGTGTGTAGACATTTTCTAAAATTACTGAATTCGACAATAAATAACCCAAAAAGTGTTGATATACTAAAAATAAAACAAAGAAATACAATGAATAAATGAAGAACTTGAAAAAGCATAACTTTTTCTTCAAAATTACTAGATTACATAACACAAAAATGGTTAATATGCCACAAAACAAAAACCACGACCTTTAACAGAGCATGAACCTGTGTATGACATCTGTATACAAATGACAGAGCCATGTGTGAGATAATATCACAGCAAAGAAGAAAGAAAAAGATTATAAAAAAGAACGTGTGTACAGATTAATGATCATGTTAAAGAAGACAAAGAGATAGACGTGTTACACATGTGGCCTGAGAGCGACAGGAAAAGACATGTGCTAAACATGGCCGGACAGGGATGGAGTACCACTTGTTCAACACAGCAGAGTCTTGTTAAGCACACTGGAGTGCAAGAGGACTTTTGAACAAGAGACAAGGTCTTATTCTGGAAAGTACCTGTAAATAACATATATGTCATGTTACAAAATGAAGCTTTAAAATTGTGTTTCATTATCATCACAATAAATAACAAACAAAAGAAAACTAAAATTCTATGGCTCTTGTTTGTTTGTTATTTTTCTTGTTTCCGTCTAGTGCTACCAGATCAGGCTGTCTGAAAATATCGGCTTCTTGACCCAAAATGCACAAAACGTTGATGTCATTGTTTTTTCTTTTCCCTTTGTAAAACTCAATCATGTTCTACAAAGCCCACCAAAACCAATTTTTCTCTACAAAACAAACTAAACATAAATAAATATTTGAAGATACAAACAGCTTCTTCATATCATTTGGATTCTTCGAACTACTGTTCTTATCTTGAGTGTTATTTTTACAACGTTTTGGTCGATTTAACCTCCAACCCCCTTCATGTGTATCCTGCTGAACCTGGGAATCTGCATAGAATTTCAAATGGAACCCATTCTTTACTTCACAGGAGTAGCATGCTTTTGTTCTGTCAGCCATGACTAGATAGGGGTTCTAAGTAATTCACAATTGTATTTGTTAGTCGCCCACACTGAGTATTAAGCCTTCAACCGTCAGGAGTATATCACTGTACTATTAAATTTTTCAGGTACACTAACTATTGCATCATGTGGACAAACGTAAATTACAGCTTTTAACTCGAAAATGGTTTATAGGCCATAAAACAAAACAACCAAACTTGTCTACTTGCAGAGTAGATGACGTCATGTGATATTATCCATTAAGATGGATGTAGGAATAATTGTGCACAATGGGTGACGTCACAAAAGACGAATTACATGATCTATTTAACCAGAGAGAAATGACAGGAAGCCATGATAATGAACAATTGGCACATAACACCATATTTCATTTTTGATTGTTAGTTTTTGCATTTCATAAGTTTGAATTTTTGAAGATAGATCCTAGAGGTGTACTCTCCTTTGATCAGGTGAGGGAAGTGCAAATGAAATTTATTAGTTTATCCCTTTCAAAGCTATGGTTGCCAAGAATCGATGAAAGTCCTTGTGCACGTTTACGCCAAATTCTGAATCCAGTCATTCTTTGTTCCGTAGTCTGGTGAACTATAGCTCCCAGCACTCAAACTCTTTGCAAGACGAACTTTTTTTCCTTGATCACCGTTTTGTTCCATATGCATGCACATCTTTTGCTGACAGAGGTTTACTCATCAAGTGTGAGTGAAATACTGACTCCTTTTTCGTACAGTTTTGTCATTTATGTTCAGCAACTCGCACCAGTTCACGTACCTTATCTTGTCTTTGTCTTTATAAAACAAATTACACCTCTTGCATCTTCTTCTTCTGGTTTTCCTCCGGATGGCAGCAGAGAGAGCACACCTTTTTCTTCTTTGAAGTGAGGTTGTTTGTATCATTACTACTACATTCGTATATTCTAATTTATAGACATTTCAAGTTATAAATGAAATAAAGTGAAAATCTATTTCGTTTTTTTTGTTTTTTTTAATGAATATCAAGTGGAAAACGTAACCTATGATAATGTTTTGATCTAAATGAAATATACTTGTCCAAGTAGCATGGTAATGTAGTTTCAGAATATACACAATATCCCCAAATTTACCATATATTTTGAATTATAAATTAGCATCAGAAATAGATGGTTAATAAGGAACACTATATTTACAGTGTGGGGGGATCTATCTTTCAAACACTAGAAAGATTTCATGAACCAACAGAGAGTAACAACAAATTAAAGTTATCTTGTCGGATCTTCAAAGTCAAACCCAAATAGCAGTTCAGCTAACAAATCAAACTTTGCTTCTAAATAGCGAATTTAATCTGGTTTTCTTGCACCATGTTATCAGTAATGTGATAAATTATTGAGCTACAATTGTTTTCAAAGTTACTTAAAAACAATTTTTTTTCCAAGTTAATTAAAAACAATTTTTTTTCCAAGTTAATTAAAAACAATTTTTTTTCCAAGTTAATTAAAAACAATTTTTTTCCAAGTTAATTAAAAACAATTTTTTTCCAAGTTAATTAAAAACAATTTTTTTCCAAGTTACAAACACAGACTTTACTAGCCTCTCAAACACTGGTAGGCTTCTCAAACTCCGGACTACAACTTGGATGTCTTCAAGTCCAATGTTAACAAATTCCTAATGAACTGCCCCCTTAAGTAAACACTTCATCAAATCTCCACACTAACGTAATGTACTTGCAATAACCCTTATCCCTGAGTGGCTTCCGGGCCTTGATAAGTGGTGATCACTGTGTAAAAAAAGAAAACTCAAAAAGTTAGTTGAATCGTAATCCTCCTTTCTATGACGACGATTAGAAAAAAAGTCCGACTCAAATCACATTTCAGTCTTTCCATTTCTTGACGCATGCAATTTTCAAAGTTTGATGTGAATTGTTTAATCTAGGTCTGAAATGGACATAATTCTTATGAATTTTGGATAATCGATACATCCTAGGACATTATGATCCCACTGGAGAATTCTGTCATATGTTTCCTTTGTAAGACATCTTTTTTTTATGGAGAAACCGACATTGCAATTTGGTTTCAGACACGTCATTTACATTGACATTGATTAAATCTTTTCAGTTCTCTCTATAGTTGATGTGGTCAAGAATAACTCCTGAAAACTATTCTTTTTTTATTATTATTTACAATGTCACGTGGCCAAGCAGGTGGCTCCTGTATTAAGATGGGGTATCCGATTTTCTCATCGGTGTACAGGCCATCGTACTAATGTTTTTTTTCTGCCTTTAAATAAACTAATCTTTTATTTTAAAATATGGCGTCGAGTGATTGTATTCCAGACTCTTTGCGCACACGGATATCTATTCTTTATTCTGGAGACCTCGAATTTTATCTTATTCATTTTGTAATTCTTTCTCGTTTACCTTATTCATTTTGTAATGCTTTTTCCAAATTAAAGAGAGTTCTTATTCTCTTGACCATAACGACGAAGATATACCATTTATCACAATGTTATATGGTTAAATAATGCTTGTTTTATATCGACAGTTTTTTGAGTCATTATTATACATATGCAATAGATAGCAATGCGGACGTGACATGCCATTTGCGAGTTCCGTCCGATATGAATCATCCCTACTGCTCCCAGCCAAATGATTTGCTGGTTTGTACTGAAACCGGACGATGCCTGCTGTTTAAACTTTAATAGGATGTTCACGTTATATTTTACAGTTCTTATCATTGTATTAAGATTACTAGATAACGAAACGACGGAAAGACACGTTAAACAGCAATGGAGATTATGTAATGAAAGATAAACATTCCTGCAAATCTAACATATACAGTTATCTGGTGAGATTTTAAAACTTTCTTTTTTTTTTTGTCACGCCTTTTTGGGATCATGTCTACAGGAGACTGTGAGGGGTTGAGCCGGCAGGTGTCTGATCATGTTACATTTAAACTTCTGCAGGTTAGTACAGTCAGGGAAACAGGAAATAGGTAGGAATTCCAAAGTATTAGAGTAGAAGGCTTTTCAGCATCTAGGTCTCAACAATGAAAAGGTGGGATTTAGCTGTCTGTCAGGTTAGCCGAGTACGTTAAGGAGGCATGAGTGCTAGGAGTTCATCAGAGCACATTCCATTAAAATACTTGTTAAACAGGTAAAGAGATGCAGCAGTGATGGAATCAAAGTTGATAATGCAGTGATGGAGTCAAAGTTGATAATGCAATGATGGAATCAAAGTTGATAATGCAGTGATGGAGTCAAAGTTGATAATGCAGTGATGGAGTCAAAGTTGATAATGCAGTGATGGAGTCAAAGTTGATAATGCAGTGATGGAGTCAAAGTTGATAATGCAGTGATGGAATCAAAGTTGATAATGCAGTGATGGAGTCAAAGTTGATAATGCAGTGATGGAATCAAAGTTGATAATGCAGTGATGGAATCAAAGTTGATAATGCAGTGATGGAATCAAAGTTGATAATGCAGGACCTATTAGATTGAACCCTTTTTTAGACTCTGGCTTTGTAAAGATATATGATACTCTCTGAATAATTTTATAGCATAGTAGAGGGAACCTTCTTTGCAGCAGTCTTGACAATGTCCTCAATGTATTTGTTCCAATTCATGTTACCTGTGTGTTAAATAGAGAAGTTTGAACAATGAGCTCGCAGATAGGATTGAACTAGAATAGCATTTAGATGGACAATTTTTGATTTTGACCAGCTAATATTTTATATACCCCATCGTACAGCAAAGTTCCGACCTTAACCTGTGACCTTGAAAAATAGCATACACCATTCTTAGGTCGGAGACTATCATCATGTCAGGTTTGGTCATGATCAGTCCACTACTGTGGGCTGTAGGAAAGTTGTACACATGCAAACGCTATTACTTTATATATATATATATATATATATATATATATATATATATATATATATATATATATATATATAAATCCTGGCTCAAATGGCGGCGATCAGGCTGGCTTTGGTATTGTGGGCGGTTATGTTCCCAATGTATGACCAAGCAAAGTCCAGCGGGTTCAGATCGGGGTGGAGAGGAGCCAGTGGGAGAAGAGTATAAACTTGTAGCACTCCTTCTGAAGTCAAGCCTGGGTGTCTTTGGACTTGTGGGCCAGCACTGAGTCCTGCTACCACACCTAGGGTCTGCCAGCAGACTTTCAAGCTGACTTCGAAGATGTGAGGTGGCATCATGCAACCCTCATTTGAAGCCACACCAAAGATTGACCGGAAACTTTGTTTTCATCACCCTGGGAATGTCCCTGTTATTTGTGGCAATCCAGCAATGCATTTTGAGTGTGCTGGCAATGGTCCTGTTGTCATAACTTGGATCAGTAGAGAGCACATCTCCTATCTCACTCTTTGAACATTGTTTCACTTTCAGACATGATAGAAGGCTACTATTGCTCTTGGTATTTGTTCAAAACTGGCCAACTAGTAAATGGTCAGCAACAAACGGAAATGGAATCGTGTCTATTGTAGGGCGACAATTTTATCGTTCCATCCTGTATATATTACATTTAAATCTAGATACGATGCCTGCACAATTTTACCTTAAACAATCGTCGGATTCAATGTTGTAACCAATACATGTGTTTAAATATGGTATTTATCTGATAGCTAAATGTTTTGGCTTTGATTCTAGCTGATGGTACCCAAGTCGTTTTAAAACTTCTGAAATCACTACTATACATTGGGTATAATATAATAATCATTATAAAATTAACTCCGTAATAATAAATACAAAGTGTATTTTACGACCAGGCAACACCGAGCAGCATGTTAGTTTCTTTATAAAAATACTCAAAGCTTCTTTGGTCATATATGCGTATATAAAAAGTGAGAATGTGTGTGTGAGAGAGAGAGAATACTTCTCAACTTATATACTCAACGAATTTCTGTATATACATATTCAGACATGTGAAAAGCTTCTTAATCAGTTTTCATCAAAGAAAAATCTGCCAAGTGGTAAAAATTGAAAAATTGGCACTTGGGAGTGGTCATTGGATTTTTATCTGTTTTTCAACTGTTTTACGACTGTGCATGCCCATTCACATTATGTTTAAAATAAGTAGGTTTGAAAACACTTTTTAAATATCGTGTCAAGCTGATCTAATAATTATCGTACTTGACTCAGTCTTTAGGTTTGGGTTTCGATCACAGTTCAAATATTTAATTTTTTTTATATTTTTGTTTTTTACTTAGAAGAGGTAAACTGTTTAGAAAAAAAACATAATACTCGCATGCACATGTCTCGGTTTCCATATGAATTAAAATATAATATTTATGCATATTTTACGACTGGGAAACGCCGGGCGACCTGCTAGTATATATATATTATTTACTTTAATTTTATTTTGTACCTAACTCCGTAATAGAGACTGTAAAAGTATTTTATAGCCTGTTGCAGGGTCCCACTAACATTTGCATATTTTTGTATTTGAAAACTATTAAATAAAGACGTTATGTTATTTTGTTCTATTGTTGATCATTTATATGATGGTAATTGTGTGATTTCGGTTTGCAGGATTTTCAAGTTTAATGATTGGTTGAAAATTAGAATGCCAGTTGCGAATAATTTCTGAAAAAGAAAGACACCTTTTAGAAAATAGAAAAAAAACCCAAAAAAACTTGCTCCTCTGCTAATTGATATCCGGCGAAGCCATGTAACATACTAATTTAGAGTCTTAATTTAGATCGCTATTCGTTGTACAACATTTAAACGTGAATAATAAAAAAAAATGCATGCTGTTGTAACATACTTTCTCCAGCCTTTGCCTCATAGTACAAACCATAAAAGCAACGGAGAAAATAAAATATGTGAATGCACTCAAAAAGTTTAGTTGCATTCGTGAATGCAAAAACAAAGTATACAAAAAACCTGCTGTATATTAACTTATCTGCTGTTTGTATATTATTATTATTATTATTATTATTATTATTATTATTATTAGTGCTTAATTTATCTTCTCTAAACATATATATAGAGAGGTATTTTCTCTAATTTCAGAAAGATTTTCCTTTATATATATATATATATATATATATATATATATATATATATATATATATATATATATATATATATATAGGGTATTCGGAAATCTGCAATAACAGAAAAATCTAGAAGGTTCCAGACCTTTCGAGAATATTCCAATACTTAGTCTCTCTCTCTCTCTCTCTCTCTCTCTCTCTCTCTCTCTCTCTCTCTCTCGGCAATTGTTGGTTCATTCCCGTGATGTATTCAACCTTAACTCCAACATGATTCCAGAGTTATAAATCAAGTCGGCAGAATCCCCTTTAAAAACTTCTGTTAACAAAAGCTAACTTTTAAATATTTCTCTGACGAAACATAGCATAAATTTAAAATTTAGAAATTTCTTTATGCGACTACTTGGCTACTTTGACCAGGCAACACCAAGCAACATGCTAGTTGTTTTATAAAAAATACTCAAATCTCCTCTGGTCATAATCTCCTCATCTACCTAGTTGTTACTATTTAAGCATATCTGTCTATTTTATATATCTATAAAAGTGAGAATGTGTGTGTGTGTGAGTGAGTGAGAGAGAGAGAGAGGACACTTCTCAACCTATATACTCAACGAATTTTTGATCTACGGACTTGAAATGAGCTATATAGTGTATTAAACTTTTTAATCGGTTTTCATCCTAAAAAAAGGGGGGGTCTGTTAAAGGGTCAAAATTGAAAAATTGGTACTTGGGAGTCATCGGATATTTAACTGTTTGTCAACTGTTTCACAAATGCGCATTTACGGCCATGAAACATGACAGCTTTTTTATGTTAAAAATAAGTAGGTTTGAAAACACTTTGTAAAAATCATCTTAAGCTGGTCTAATGATTATCGTACTTGACTGTCTTTAGGTTTTTGTTTTATTCTCAGTTCGAGTATTTTTTTTTACTTACAAGAAATGAACTGTTTAGAAAACAATATTCGCATGCGCATGTCTTAGTTTGATTACGTTTTTTTTAATCAATTTTTTAAATGAACTTCACGTTACATTATATACCGAGCAACGCTGGGTACGTCTTCTAGTATGTGTATATGTATATATATATATATATATATATATATATATATATATATAGAGAGAGAGAGAGAGAGAGAGAGAGAGAGAGAGAGAGAGAGAGAGAGAGAGAGAGCGGGGTGGAGGCTTATCTGGCAATTATTTTCTTTCACGAAAATCTGCAATAATGAAGAAAAGAAATAGAAAAATCCAGGTCTCAGAACTTTACAAAACCTTCAAGAAAGATCGAGAGGATTTGTTAATACTGTAAAATCTATAAAAGTGATTTTCTGCGCTAACCCAGCAGTTGTTACTTCAACTACAGCATGGTTCCATAGTTATAAATCCAGTCTACAGAATCCTCTTTAAAATCTTCTGTTAAGAAAAGGTAACTTCTTTTGAAATATTTCTCTGACGAAAGATACCACAAATTTATTTAATCAACTGATGCCCACTTTTCTCACTGAGTGTTCCATGTCTTTTTTTTAAAATATTTTTTTAATATTTTGAATTAGTTAATTTTCTCTCGAGTTCTTTCAAAGATTGAACTCACGACATTTAAATAGAATTCGATCTACACTATTTCTTGTTTACCCCACTTGATCCTAATTGAAAAGAATGGATCTTATCTTGAAGAAGCATTGCTTCGACAAACGTCTGAAATGGAAGATTTGCATCAAATCCATTGTCAATGTCACTAAAGAAATGGATCATTCTACCACTTTAGAAGGTATTTCACTCTCAATTCAATCCTTTACCTGCATATGAGCCAAATACATCCTAAACTGATCTATTAACTGAATAGATCTCAGTTTATGGATAATTCAGGAGAGGGTAGTGTCATTGCACTTGACAATTCTAAGGCATTTGCTAGTGCGGCATCCTGGTCTTCTACATACACTTCAAGGTTATGGTAAGGTTTTTATTATGATTAGGGTTTTTTTTTTCTTTCTAATCGAAGCTTGTGAGTAACTTTTGATGTCCATTTTCTTTTCCTATAAATGCCAGAGTTCCTCAAGGTTCTGTTCTAGGTCCAACACTGTTTCTTCTCTATGTAAATGACCTTCCAGAGAATATTATTCAAAAAATTAATATTTATGCTGTTGACGCCATCCTCTATTCTGGATTTGCTTCTCACCCATCTTCCTTGGATCAGTTGAAATATGCAGCTGATTTAGAAGTTGATTTGGATTCAGTTATAGATTGTAAGAAGAAATGGCTTATTTTATTGAATTGTGTTAAACTCGGCTATTGTCTTTCAATCATAGGTGTGTCCCTTTTCTTCCTAAAGTTCTTGAGTGGTTCTACTCTTGATGAAAAATTGATCTTAAAATTCGTTGGTTTTTCTTTCTCATCAAATATTTCTTGGATTCGACATATTAAATCTATTGTTCTTTCTGCTTCTAAAGAAATCGGTTCTATCACTCCAAATCAACTATCAGACCATGCATGGAGTACTGTTGTCATATTTAGGCTGGTAAAGCTGTCCCATTTGAGAGTTCTTGATAAAATGCAGAAACGTATCTGTAATTTGATTGGCCCCATTCTTTCTTCTTCACTGCAACCTCTCTCTCACAGACGTGATGTTGCTAGTCTCGGTCTTTTCTATAAATACTATTATGACATGTGATCTTCAGAATTGTTTGATATGTTCTCTGCTTCCTTTGTTCCAGCTCGTTTGACTCAGTCTAGTGGTCTCCATCAGTTCGCTGTTTTAATACCTAATTGTAATACAGCTTTCTATTTCAGCAGCTTTTTTCCCAAGAACTACAAGGTTGTGGAACTCTCTTCCTGCTCACTGCTTTCCTTCTATCTAGAACCGTGGTTTTTCAAGACGAAGGTCACTAGGCATCTTCTGTCTTTGCAATAATCATCTTTCATTCTTGTTAGCTCTTTACATCAAATGGCTTCATGCCTTCAGTAATTTCCATAAAAAAATATATGGAGTACTGTTGCCACATCTAGGGAGAAGTTGCTGGGAGCACAGTTTCTTGCTTTGACAGAATACAAAACCGGGTTTGTAATCAATTGGGGGTTGCTTTTTCTCCTCCTTACTGCCTATTTCTAACTAAGAAGTTGTAAGTCTATTGCTGTTATATCATTATTTTCATATCAGGTGCTCAGCTGAGCTTCAATCTCTGGTTTCCCTGTAAAACATTTGTCTAGCTACAACCGATGTCAACAATTTATCTTATTCTTTATCTGTTCCTAAAACTAAATGAAAATACCACGAGCAAAGCTACTTTCCTAGTATTACTCCTTTATGGAACACGATATTGCCCGACTGCTTTCTGCCTGACTATAACACGATAGTTTACAAGTCAAGTGTAAACAAATTCTTGCTGAGCTGTCCTCTTAAATCATCAAATCCTACTAAAGTTCCACCATTACCAATCACCACCGTGTTATCAAAGCAACTACCTGACATTCATTGACCTTTATCCTCGAGTTGCCTTTAGCTCTTAAGTGGCGACTCTCTGGTTACTTGTTTCTCCAAGAGGACAGAGTTAGGCATAAAGTAAGTCTTTAATGTGGAGAAAAATCCAATTTCTCAAAAAGGAGTATTCCGGATCGGGATAGAAGTAAAAATTGCCTCTGTCTAGAAAAATCTCTCCCTCGCTGACCAAAGACAAAACAGCTGATGTACAGTATCAGAACATATACTTCAATTACATAGTTGTACAAAATATTAAAATTTACAATTGGAGCAAAGTAGGCACAATGCCATCAAACGCATGTGGAAAATGGGGGCTCGGTGGTCATCTTTGGTTAAAAAAAAAAAAAAGATAAAAAAAGGTTTATCCTTCTCTAAACTCAAATCATCTCACTCACTATAGTACCACATTTACTCTAGGGGGCCATCTTACTTGAGATATCCCCAAACTGGTTTGCAATTATTTTTCATGAATATGGTCATGTATACTGAAATTTATTGGAGTATAATAAGGACTATGAGAAATAAAAAAAAAAAAACACAAAAACAAACGGTTAGTAAGACCTTCCCAACCCTTTCTAAATAAGGCTGCTTCCTATTTTCTTGTTTGTTTAGAACTGTAAACGAGCAAGTCTTCTCTAAAGAGAGTAGGATATACGAGGTGTCTTAAATAATTTCCAAACTTTTTTATTCATAGTACTCGCATGAAACTATGGTATATTCCTGCTGTAGATGTTCAGTTGAACCTTAAATCATAAAAGTTGATCAGTCATCTCATAAGATGTATAGGAATAAGATACTGAACTTTCAAGATTCTACGACAATTTTAAATGTTTGTACAAAAAATAAAGTCTGGAAACTTATTGAAGACACCGTTAGAAAGAAAAAAAAATGAGGGATGGAGTAGGAGTACACTTTGATTTTAGTCAAAAGACGAAAGTCATAACTACGGCTATGAGAATATTCTCTTCATTATTTTGACTCTCGAGTATATATCAGTTCATATCTTATATTATCTTAGAGTGATGTGGTTCTCGATTGATTAACTGTGTCTAATATATACTCGAGAGTCAAAACAAAATAAGAATATTCTCTTGTCACAGCCTTAGTCATAACTATTAAATTCTAATGGAATTCGCCTCTACTTTAGCCTTATGTAGAAGACTACCGTTTTTTTTACATTATTTTTTCCACAACGACTCTAACCTTGCCACGTATGATACACTGATTAGAGACACGTTTTAAAATCCGCCCAAAGTGCAGCTTTTAAGCTTGTTACAAGCTATCTTTCTGTTCATGTTATTATTTTTGCATGGTGAGTGAAGAGTTTTGTTTAAATTCTAAGCAAACATCTGATGCTATCTTTGTTTATTTATTTGCACTGCACGTGTCTATGTGTGCATACAGACATGTGCAAAAAGAAATGTTGATAAGTGAAGATAAGAAATCAGAAAATCCACCTGCTTTTAATGGAATCGCAACAAAGACGCAAAGTAAGGAATGCAAAATCCTATATGAAAACCCCAGAGATACAAAGAATGACACGTACTCTTTAATCTTTTCGTTGATAGCGTTTTAACGATATCATACACCCCCACAAATTCAGATGGAAGTGACAAAATAAGTTCATATTGCCGCATATTAGATTGGCCTCATGCCAACCTAGGAAAGGTCGAAAGCTGCATGCAAAATCTGATTAATATGCAAAAACCATCAGGTGAGGCTCTCCCAAACACCCATACCCATACTGAAGCAGCACTCATCCTAGGTGGTTTTAACTAGTTTTTTGCAAAGAAGGAAATTTCATGGAAATATCAAATTCCGAAATCATTTTCCTACATACAGAACCTAGTATTCCTAACTGGTCACTCATCTGGTAGTGACCAGGTTGCAAATTCCTTAACGTTGATGATCTAATGAGAATCAGTGTGATTATGCCATTTATATGCGACCCTTCCAAATGAACTTTACATTCATTTTCAGGTTTTTAATACTAAATAAAAAGAAATTCATTAAGACTTATTCTATTGTATAATATGAAGATCTTTGTGCAATTCTTACATATTATCCAGTGTTTTGCCAACTTTTACACCCTTATCAACAAAATCTCTATGCCACTGTGTTTACCAGGAAATTCTTCCCTGGATGCTCGATATACATTGCTTTCAAGTTTAACAATGTGGTTGAAGTTTTCTAAAGAACGATGATGTTAAGTTTCTTTAATTTGATTTATTTTATAGCGATCCACATAAATTCTGCTGACTATAGTTTTCAAACAGTTATGTTTGACTATACAGAGCTTGCGTTTATCCTGTCTTTAATGACGAAGTCTCAGAAACAAATGCTGTGTATGCTTGATACAATCTTTGATTCAATCAACGCGTTTGGTGGTGAAAATGCTATTTAAAACATAAAATCATGACAGACCAATGAAAACGTTATTTCATATTTCTAAATCGTGACCAACTGGCGAAAAAGCAAATTGAAACTTAAAAGCATGGCAGACCACTAAAGACGCTACATCAAACTTATGATAACCTTTGTACTGATGAATGAAGTCAATAGGAGAAGAGAGAGTTAAAAAGCTTGACAAGTCAAATAATGTGGTATCCACCCAGATTTGATCGAATGTAGAATGAATAATATAAGACCATCTTTTTTTTTTTTTTTTACATGGAGGTCACCACTTATCAAGGCCAAGAGGCCACTCAGGGATAAGGGTTTATTGCGTGTACAGTAATCAATGAGATAGCATTGTAGTAATCATTAGTATTGGAGATTTGATAGAGTGTCTTACTTAAGAGGGCGGTTCGTCAGGAATTTGTTTATGTTGGACGTGAAAACATCCAAGTTGTAGTCAGGTGGGAAACAGGCAAATGGAAGAGAATTCTACAGGCATGCACTTCTCAGAAAGAAGCTTTGTTCATGGAATGTACGTTTGGATTTAGGCACAGATAAAGAGTGGGGAAAATTATTGACAGTAGTTTCAGTCAGACGGGTATTTTTTTATGAATTTTTTTTATGAAAGATTGGTGAGGGGGAGGACCAGAGATTGGAGCTCAGACGAGCACTTGCCATGGAAATAACGATAAAACAAAGACAGGCTCGCAACGTCTCTTCTGTAGGAGAGAGGCTGCAGGGAAGAGAAAAGGGCATCCCCCACTAAGCTACAAAGTCTATTTTGTACTCTGTCAAGGCAGGATAGGCTGTTTTTAGCAGCTCCTGCCCAGATGTGGCAGCAGTACTCCATCCTTGGACCTGCTTGTTTTTTTATACAGATAGAGAATTGCATCAGTAGTGAGATATCTTCTGGAGCGGTAAAAGGATTCCACCATTTTCCCAGCATCCTTGGCAACAGACCTGATGTACATGTTCCATTTCAGGTCAGGAGTAAAGGTCAAACCCAAAAGCTTGTCAAAACATGGAGTCTCTCCAAGACGAGAGCCATCCATTTCAATTGATGCCAGATCGGGATCAGAGCACTGATGATGTAAAGATAGAAGCTTGGTTTTAGATGCATTAAAAGTAACCAGCCACCTCTTCCCCCACTGAAACACGTGCTCAAGATCAGAGGAGAGAGAATTAGAGAAAACTTTGTCATTTACGGCCTTTGATGTGTTGCCATAGATGGTCGTGTCATCAGCATAGATGTCAACGAATGATTTAAGTATGTGTTTGGGGAGGTCATTGATGTAGATCAGGAAGAGAGTTGGGCCCAGGATGGACCCCTGAGGGACTCCAGCATTAATACTGTGGGCCTCTGATTTCTGCCCATCAACCATTACTCTTTATGAACCTATCGGAGAGAAATGATTTAATGATTGAGAAAACATTACCAGTGATACCGTAGCTGGAAATCTTGTGAAGTAGGCCCTTATGCCATACCTTATCGAAGGCCTTTGAGATGTCAAGAGCAATTGCTCTGGAAAGGAAGCCTTCGTCAAGAGATTCACTAATTCTATGAGATATAACCGTTAGCACATCAGCTGTAGATTTTGCAGAGCGGAAACCATATTGCATGTCACTAAGCAGGTTGTTTCTGCTGAGGTGGTTGACTACTTCTTTATTTAATATGGATTCCAACAACTTACTCATAACACACAGGAGACTTATTGGTCTGTACTGAGAGGGAGATCACTTTTCACCTGAATTTTAAATACAGGGCATACTAATGAGGTTTTGCAGGGTGTTGGAAAGCACTTCTCCTTAAGGCAACGTTTAAACAGTTTTGTAAGCATGGGGGCAAGTTCTGGTTGGAGCTTTTTCAGCACTATAATTGGGATGCCGTCAGGGCCAGTTGCTTTACTGGAATCAAGGTTCTTGATTAGCTTGGCGACCTCACACGCAGATATTTGTATGTTGCATAGCGTGTTGTCTGTTATAGGAGAAAATACGGAGAGTTGATGGCCTTCCTCGCAAAGGGTAGAATCAGCTGCAAAGTTCTTGGCAAATAGTTTTGCCTTGTCTGATACTGACGAGATGACCTCAGGTCCATTGATGATGGTTAGGATAGAACGCATGCTTCTGTTCAGAATCCTGTTTGCTATTTACCAAAACTGGTGGGAACCAAGCCGCTGCTCAGCTACTTTGGATTTAACTGACTGAGCATATAGCTCTCTTGCATTTTTTATTACTCTTTTACAGTTGTTGCTGGCAGTCCTGAAAGCAGCTTTAGTCTCAGTACATCTATTACGTTGGTAGCTATGGAAAAAGTGATTTCTGTGCGCGATGGCAGCAGCACATTCTGGGGAGAACCATGGCTGGCTGTTAGGTTTTTGTTGGAATTTTTTGGATGGTATGAATCGGTCTATGCCTACAATTTACTATTCAGTCAGGTCTGATACTATAGAGGACACATCCTTTTTAAACACGGAATGCAGAGGTAGATCGGATATGACTGTACGGAAGCTATCCCAGTCAGCCATGGAGTATCAATATACAGCACGGTGGAGAGGTATATCTGAAGACTTATTACATTTAATTTTTATCTTTACTGCTACAATGGAGTGGTCAGAGGATCCCAGAGGAAATAGAACGGAACATGAACATAGCTCAGGGGAAGTTGTGAGGAAAAGGTCTAGAAGGCTTTCATACTGACCGGTAGTATCGGGCACATGGGTGGATTTGTGAACAATCTGAGTGAGGTCATAGGCAGTGGCAAAATCATGACAAAACCTCCTCTCGTCATCAGTCTTATTTGAGTGGGTCAGCCATTCCACATTATGGACATTGAAGTCACCGCAAATGTGAATGTAAGCCAAAGGATGAGCAGGCAATTTTCGCAGATAGTAACCTCACTGTTGTGGGTGCGATAGAAGGTAAATATAAATGCAGTGGTGTAAGCTAGTGCAACTCGGAAGCACATATAAGGTAAATTAGGGTCT
Source organism: Euprymna scolopes (assembly GCF_053919585.1). Lineage (NCBI taxonomy): Eukaryota > Metazoa > Mollusca > Cephalopoda > Sepiida > Sepiolidae > Euprymna > Euprymna scolopes. The sequence continues at coordinate 118,928,891 of NC_136494.1, forward strand.
TCTCTGGAGATATCCCTACCACTTGGAAAGCCATCTTTAATGTAGGCACATATTCCATGCCCATAGCGATCTTGGGGGTCAGATTTAAATTTAAGTTAGAGTATCCTTTAATTATGAATTCGTCTCGGGAAGTGGTTGGCCCTATGCCAGTTTCACTTAGAAAGAATATGTCCGGTTTCGTCTCCTGTAATTGTGTTTTAACCTCTGGAAGGTTGGAATGTAGACCTCTGATGTTGGAGAAGGAGACCTGGTAGTAGGGGTTGGAGGATGGGGTTCTAGGTTTATTCGTGTTTTTTTTTTTTTTGAGATTTGTCATGTTGAGGTTTTGGGATTTGTGGAACAGGTCGGTAGACTTGGTTGGAGCAGGACAGAGAGGGAAAGTAAGAGAGAAATAGAAATTTTTTTTTTTTTGTATCACATGATAAGGTAAAGCCGTAACAATTACTCACTAGTATGGCATCGAGAGGCCCTACCAGAAATTACTGTATGGTCCAGAATCCATTCAATGGCAATACAGCAGCCCCAGTACTTTGCACCTGCTGATAGGACAGCCTCCTTAGTGGTTAATCACTCTGCAAAAGTTAAGTTACTTTTCGAGGCAAACAAGTCACTAATAAAGTTAAAATAAAGGACAGTTCCATATCTTTCCTCAACTTTGGAAACATTCAGATCTTATGACGTTTCTGAATTTTTGAGATGTGGATTGGTTATTTGTATTTTTTGGATTCATCAGACTACTGTTCTCATCTTGAGTTTGATTTTCACATCGATGTAACCCCCGACCTTCTTCAGGTGAATCTGATTAAACTCAGGAATTTGGACGGAATTTTGAGCAGAAGCCTTTATTTATTTCACGGGGGTAGCATGCTCTTGTTCCGTCAGCCATGACTGGATAAAGGTCCTAAGTCATCCGCAAGTGCATTTTTTGATCACCCACACTGAGAATTGAACCTTCAACCTTCAGGAGAATATCACTTTTTACAATTGATTTTTCCAAGTACTCTAACCACTTCGACAAAATACACCTGAAGAAGGTCAGAGGTTACATCGACCAAAACGTTGTGAAAATCACACTCGATGAGAACAATAGTCTGATGAATCCAAATAATACAAACTTCAGCTCTTAATATGATTTTTTTTTAAATGCTACCTATGCTAGTTTGGAGGATGTATCTCCACAGGATGGTTTTATTGTCTTTGTTTTTGGCAAAATGATTGCTACATACTGGTCATCAAAAAAGCTTGACCGTGTAACAAAAAGTATATTGGCCCTATAAAATTGTGTGCTTAATATTTTTTTCATTATTATTGTTTTTCATTGAATACAAGGCATATTGCCACTTGAAACGCAAGGGGTTATCATTTAGGATCATGTCTAACAGGGAACTGTGGTGAGTTGAGTAGTGAGATGTCTGTTCACATTACATTTAAACCTGCAATTTAGTAGAGTCAGGAAAGCAAGACACAGGGAAGGAATTCCGAAGTCTAGCAGTCTAAGGGTAGAAACTATTAGAGTAGATGGCTTTCCAGCATCTATAACCCCCAACAGTGAAGAGGTGGGATTTTTTTGCTTGTGTTGGTCAGCAGCATGTACGTGGAGGGGACACAAGTGCTACTAAACCCAGGTTTAGGGGAGGACATTATTCTTTTCCAAGTATTACTCCCCTCACCCTTTATTAGAATTATAAAGTTTTAATATACCATTTTTTTAGTCTTTAGCAAGAAGTCGATAAACCCTGGTCTCTCAGCCCATTAGCAAACATTCTAAACATTATGTCATATGAACCGATTATTAGTAAATTTATTTTCTTCATGAATTGCGAATTACTCCGAATTACTTAGAACCTCTATCCAATCATGGCTGACAGAATGAGAATATGCAACACCCGTGAAGTAAATAAAGGATTCCGTTCAAAATTACGTCCAACTTCTTGACTTTGACAGAAACATTCCCAAGATTCATCTGAAATGTTATGAAAATGACACTCAAGATGACAACGAAAGTCTAAAGAATTCAAATAATACAAATCAATTCTTTATTTTGTCTTTTAATCCCCACTTTTCATGAGCGATGTTTCTGATAAAAGGGAAAGAATTGCTGTTTTCTAAGTTGGAATCTAGCCATACAATGCGGGTTATTTTTTATTCATTAAATGTTTTTTGTTTATTTTAGCTTCTTACATCAAGTGGCTTCATGCCTTGTCTGGAGCTATTTCCATAAAAAAAATAATCATACAATGAAACATGAAATTTTCATAAGTATCCACAAAGAAACAAACTATCAGCAATGTTCTCCAAAAATTAAATTAAAAAAATTATGAAAAAAATCACAAGACTAAATTCATTCTCAAATACATTGATAAGTTATTAAATTAATTCTACATCACAATTCATATTATCTAACTTCACCCTCAGGTAGCTACAGTTGATGTTGTGTGTGTGTGTGTGTGTGTGTGTGTGTGTGTGTGTGTATATATATATATATATATATATATATATATATATATAAACATCATATAATGGGTACGAATAGCATAAGAAGATTTTCCGTGACATAATTAAATTTGTACTTATTTGAAACACCAATTATTTCTAATTAGATTAGTGACAGTTGAAATATATCTTATAAATTATTTTGGAGAGTTGTCAGCTCTTAGTCTGTAGCCCAAAGCGTATTGTCATTTAGTAAACTCATCATAATAGACCAATATGTATGTATTTCGTATACTAGCTGCCTGTGTTCCGGCGTTGCCCAAGAAATCCCAGGCCTAACTTTGAACTATTGAATCATTAGTTGCCTATGATTGTGGGATCTGTGTCTACACTGAACAATGTGGCTGTAAAACAGCAACCAGAAAAGTAAAAAAAAAAAAAAAAATTCTGGTTATATGTATTTTGGAATAAAGCATTGCGTTTACGTATTTACTTAGTGCAACTAATGGAAATCATCAGACTATAAAACATATCATTATTACTTTAAATCAGTCGAACATATATCATAGTTTTCCATTTTTGATCTCCTGACAAAAGGAGGGTGGACCTGTAAATTCACTCTTGTCTGTCCACACTTTTCTCAATAACTACGCCTTGGAATTTTTTGAAATTTTGCACAAACATTGAACATAATATGAGTAAAAAAGTAACATAACGGATTTTCCGGGAAAACTCCAGTTGCCCCCACCCTCACCCCTAGGGGTGCCTTTTAGGTTAAAATGGCTAAAATTGACACTTTTGTGCTTATTAAAAAAAATTTGATGCCTTGAATTTTCATAAAACTTTCTGAAAAGTTGTAACTAACTGATTTCTATATAATTTTGTTTGTCTATACTTCACGATAACTCTTGGGTGTGCCCAAGGGACTCTTTTAGGGCTAATAAAAACACTCCATTTCTAGAACTATTTTACCATAGTTGTCCAAAATTTTCTGCGTATGTTTATTTAGCAGTTTTATATGGTGCTGAACTCAAATTTAAATATGTTAAGGCCTTGGGGACTTTTGGGCCTAAATGAGGGGGGGGAGGCAAATGATGGCGTTAGTCATTTTTTTTTTTTTGCATGGTGCAGAACACGAATTTACATATGTTAAGGCCTGAAACTGCACCGTTTGTTCATTTTTACTAGGATTTGACGTCCCCTGAGGACTTTTGGGTGTAAATGGGGGGGGGGGTCAATGCTGAACTTAGTCATTTTTTTTTATGCCTCGCTTACTGTGCACTCACAGGGGACCATGCATGCTTCACTTGTTTTTTTTTAATTCTTTTGTGTATTTTCGTCATAAAATTGAGGCTATCTGAATTTATTAAACTGCATGAAATGGAATTTTCAAGAAATTATTTAATGCTGAGAGAAGGTTTAAAAAATGGCGAATAAATAAAAGCATTGTAAGTGAAGACTTCGCTAAGTAGCCTCCTCTCTCCAAAAAAAGAGATTCTACTTCTTTTTTTTTTTTAGGTAATTAGGGAGAAAAAATCATAATTACAATATAAACTTCGAACAGAATTCCTGTTCTTCAAATGCTGAAATGATAAATTGTTAACACTAACACTTTCTCTCTGCTCTGTCCAAAAGCCAAATTTATGCTTTAAATCTGCCACTTTATTTAAGTCAGTTTGTCTCATCACATGCAAATTAGTTATTCACATATGCAAATTAGTCCAAATTATAAAGATTTTTCCTCTGGTTGATGGACATGCACAAGATAAAAAAAAAAACAACATCATATTCGTTTCTCTGCTTGTAAGCTTTCGTTTCTATTCTTTAAACGTTGTTTTTTTATGGGTGTGGTGGGAGTGTTGTGGCTATTGGTTGATAAACATGCACAACCAAAACAGACATTTATTTGCTTTTCTGCTAGTAAGCCTTCGTTTCTATTCTTTAAACGTTTTCATACACGTTTTGATTTTTTTTATGGGTGACGTTGGTTGGGGGTGCTATGGCTATTGGTAAAGTAACGGGATGCATTTATTTGGATGAGTTTATTTATTTGCATGAGTGGTAGCCCCTCAGCTTATAGTGGGATGTACATCCCCTTTGTTTGCATCATTCAAACTACAGCCGTCAAAATAATTCAAATGATACAAGTTACTTCAATGGCAAGTGCTCGTCTGAGCTTCAATTTCTGGTTCCCCCTTGCCAATCTTTAATGATAAACACCTGCCTAGCTAAAACCACTGTCAAAAATTTTCCCCATTCTTTATCTGTGGCAAAACCAAAACGTATATTCCATGAACAAAGCTTCTTTCTTAGAAGCGCACGCCAGTAAACCTCTCTTCCCTCTGCCTGTTTCCCACCTGACTACAACTTGGATGTCTTCAAATCCAACATAAAGAACTCCTGATGAACCGCCCCCTTAAGTAAGACACTTTATCAAAACTCCAATACTAACGATTACTACAATACTATCCCATTGATTACTGTACATGCAATAACCCTTATCCCCGAGTGGCTTATGAGCCTTGATAAGTGGTGACTTCCATGCAAAAAAAAAAGTTATCACTCCTCATCTAAAAACTTCCGAAACATCCATTCTATATCACCGAAATAATAATGATATAATACGTTTGTAGTATTATATTATTATTATTATTTCGGTAACATAGGTACCACTTTTTAGTAATTCTTAATATTTATGAAGTATAAAGACATAGCAAACATGCCTTGCATTAAACCAATTATAAAATAATGTTAATAAAAATAGAAATAATAATAATATCAATACTTTGAAATTTCTCTTGAATAGGAAACATAATTTAAGGAATAAAATGAAAGCAAATTAAGCAGAGAGGTGACGGTTGCTCAGCGGTTACCAACATAAACTGACAACCTGAGTGTACCAAGTTCGAATCTTAATAAAAAGATATCAGGGAAATGAACGTCAACAAATTCATGAACATGAATGATGCTTAACAACAATAACCTTATTAGCAATTCCCTATAGCTTAGAATGACATATGCAATATGTAATCAACTTCCGGAAGATAGTGGTGATGTCTCGAAATCATATTTGAATATGAATGTAATATCAATGCAAGGAAATAAGTTTAGAATGCAATATCAATGCACGGAAATAAGTTTAGAAGAAAAATAGAAGGAAGTGTCGGCCATGCACATTATATTTGAGAATGAATTGAAATGTAAGAAAAGAAAACGTTTCGTATTGAAAAGAAGAAAAACGTAACACAGTCTTCTAACGACAACGAAAACGTGCCAATCTATAAAATTAAAGCAAATGATAGTTGAAATTAGTACGATAGTGCTAAATCTTGTTAAGAAAATGAACTGATAACGATGTCCGTTTTAATGTCGTTAGTAATTAAAAGCTAAACTTGTTTTTTTTTTGTTAAAGAGAATGTTCTTTTAAAAAAAAAGAATAAAGAAAGAAAATAGGATTAAGTGTTTTAGAATAAACTAAATACATCTTTTGAGTGATCATGTTTTAGTTTCCATCAATCTTTTCCCTGTTCATAAATTGCATTCGGTCATTCCAAAATATGAATATATGTATGACTGAAATTCTGCAAGCAAACAAATAAAGTCATGACATTATGAAAAAATAATCAGACCTAAGTAACCGAATCTATCCCAGCAAGACGTGGGAAATAAACTTCTTGTTATCACATATACATAAGAGCAGAAAAATCTGAGAAGAATTAAAAAAAAAAAAAAAAAAAGACTGAATAGTTAAAGTATGAGTATTGTAAAAATTTTCCAATATATTTTACTCTGGAAAGACCAAAACGCATAAAAGAAATGTTGGAAAATGCTGGAAAATATATCCAATCGATAATAGAACTAATGTAAAAAGTGCTAACAATGGTGTGCTCAAATAATTATTCCAATAAGAAAAGTTCTAGTGACTTGAAACGGTAAACGGTGGAGTAGATGGATTCGAAAGGAATTTTGAATAACTTCACATTCGAGTCATGATACATCACATATATACGAGATGCCTTCAATAAGTTTCCAGACTTTTTTGTATGGCCACTTTTATTGATAGTGCACACATGAAACTCTTGTCCCCTTTGAAGTAATCTCCTCCGGCTGCAATGCACTTGTTGTACCGTTCCAACAACTTCTAGAAGGTCCCATGGAAGTTCTCTTATCTGAGTATGTCAATGATCCTTGTCACAGCCTCTTTCATCTCCTCAATTGCCTGATAACGACAGCCTCTAAGGTTTTCTTTGAGCTTAAAGAATAACCAAAAGTTACAGGGAGCAAGGTCTGGACAATAGGGAGGGTGAGGAACTGTCTTGATGTCCATCTTGGTCAAATAGTCCTTGACAAAGATGAAGTTGTGGACTGGTACATTTGCGCAAATCTTTTGTATCTTCAGTTCCTTGTGAATAATTGTCTGTACCAGTTCCAATACTGACATCAAACTGTGCACTTATTGTCTCTATAGACACACGACGGTATTTATCTATGAAACTCTTTATTTGGCCAATCAACTCTGGTGTTCTGACTTCCTTACTCCTTCCACACCTCTCATCATTCTTCACAGATCACCTGCCTTTCTTGGATCTCTAATGCAACTCAAAACCTAATGCTTGATTCATGCAAGATGGTCCCAAAGCAATCTAAAGCATTCATTACGTTTCTGTGGCATTTTTCCAAGTTTAAAGCATAATTTTATTGCATATCGTTCTTCTAACGTGCCCTCACGTCCAGATTGCAGTTTTGAAATTCACCATCTGTGACAATCAGGCTTTAGTAGGATGTATGCCGATTCCTGCTGTAGCTGTTCATTTAAACCCGAAATCATAAAAATCGGTCCGTCATCCTATAAGATGTATAGCAATGAATTTTCTAACGTCTACGATAATTTTAAATGCCTGTACAAAAAGTGTGGAAACTTATCAAAGGCATCTCGTACATAGTATATTGGTCAAAGAAGGAAAAATTATATAATGCTGTCTGCATTTTTTATTACACAGACATCCTGATTGATTTGTGGTTAAATGTAGATGTGCCTCTAGACTCTCAATAACTATAAAGTTACCAACATTATTTAATGGGATTTTATTAATGATCTCCTCTCATCTGATTAATACTGAGTATATCCTTCAACCCCGCTCCAAAAACTGAATTAAATAGAACGTAAAGAATAAAAATAAATAAAATGTAATATTGTGTCAAGGGCTCGACACAAAATACAAAAAGTTCCACTTTCAAGATTAGGTTTTTCTGGTAGTAATACTAATAATTATAAAATATTGGAAATTATAACAGTCATCTATTATGTGTCCTTGGATGAAGACTTACCAATCACGGGATGCTATTTTGGAAATAGACATGTTTCTTGAAACTTTCGGCCTCATTTTCTCCATGATACATACAAAAGTGAGACTTGTAGCTCATTTAAGCTGTCTTCCGGGATGGTACTACTGGTGCACATGGGAAACCAAAACCTTTTGAATCTATATGAGAAACTTTCCAAAATTACATGGAAGAAGAACCGTTACCAGGACAAGTTCACCTTTTTAGCAACAAGCTTTTTTCATCTTCTCATTTTTCATACAAAATCTTATCATTATCTCTCTATATATAGAGAGAGATTTTTTTCTCATTAATATTAAAAGCCTGCTTTTTCTATTGTTAAAACAAACCAGTCATGGATATGCAAACGATTACATGAAAGTTAATTAACTTATGTTCCTTTAAAAAACTAGCATTAATAATTATTTATTCATTTTTTATGGTTTCTTTTTAGATGAATGATTTCATTTTATAATTACAATGAATTCTATTTATGCATAGTTTCCACATTCTGCATAATTGCATAGAATTTGAAATGAAAACTTTTTAGTATACGGATATATATATATATATATATATATATATATATATATATATATATATATCATCCACATACAGTACTGTTTCGCTGTTTCACAGCTCATCGGTGTGGCTAGACTTTTTGCACACACACTTACAATGTCACTTTATATATATATAAAGTGACATTGTCAGTGTATGTGCAAAAAGTCTCTACCAAATTTGTCTCTGAATATTTGGTGTAGAGAATTAAAATTTGATATATAGGGTATTTGAACCTGTAGCACACTTTCAATTTATTTTTTAGCTGGCAAAAATTGCTGCTAAGTGATCAAAATTGAAGTTGACTTCGACAGGGTAAGTCGATTAAAACATTACCCCTGCTGTTACTTTTACACATGCAAAAAAACTTAAACATTGATAGTTCAAAGTCGCTTAATTTTTAATCTTTTATATCCACCTGTCAGTAGCTTAGATGGTAACGATACTAGACATAAATAACGACTAAGGCTGAAGTGCTAAACATTCTGGTTTCGATTCGAGTGGACGGTACCGAAGTCATATTTTTATAACTTTTGAAATCATTACTATATATTGGTTACTAATCGATAAAGAATTGGCTCTATAATAATAAGAAATTTGCATGAATTAAAATATAATATTTATGTGTATTTTATGATCGGGCAACGTTGGGCAACCTGCTAGTATATATATATAAAATTGACCTTGCCTTTGCGTATGTGTGGAATGGTTTCTATTAAACTACTCTGACAATTTTTGGACTACAGACTTGGAACTTGATATATAAGGAATTCAGATCTGTGAAACAAATTTGATTTGGTTTTTAGCCGGTAAAAATAGCTGCTAAGGGGTAAAAATTCAAAAATTGGAACTTGACAAGCATAAATCAACTTAAAGTGCTCTTGTACGCATGTTCACATATACATTTATACATTAAACTGCATTAATTTTTCAAGTTTTGATATCCATCTGTCTTTTGGTCATATGGTCACAAATAACATGGAAGAGCTAAATATTTTGGTTTTGATTCTAGCTGATGCATCCAAGTCATATATTTTTTTAACCTTTTGAAATCACTACTATATATTGGGTACAATATAATAATTAACAGAAAATTGGCTCTATAATAATAAATACGAAATCTGCACTAATTAAAATATCATACTTATGCATATTTTACAACCGGGCAATGCCGGGCAGCATGCTAGTTATAATTAAATCGTCCATTTTGTTCATTCATTGTTGCTATGCCACTTGTTCTGTAACTTTTCTCCTATTACCATCCACCCAGTGCAGCCACAGTCGAGATTGAATTCACTACACGAGTTTGTAGTGTAATTCAAATCTTATTGATGGTTGAATACTTGATGCTTCACCAGGGCCATCAAGGGTATTTTTTATCGAGATTCCACCACTAGATGGGGGTGCCTACCATGGCTTAGAGTTCCATCTATCCTCGAGAGAAGGATAGATCGTTCCAGTTTCTCAACCTAGTATTTTACCTCACAGTACATACAGTGCCTCGCCTTCTCAAATGGTCACCCATCTGCTACTGGCCAGGCTCAACGTTGCTTAACTTCAGTGATCTGGCGAGAACCGGTGTGATTGTGCTGTATTACAGTGGACTTAAAATTTCTTCCCATAGTTGAACGAGTGAAAATCCCAACAAATACTTGAAAAAAACATCTAATGGAGATAAGGCTTGAGTAATTGCATCAAAGGTGAAAAGGGCAGATAAAACATGGACGTTGTTTGGAGAAACTGAGGGGAGGGTCAGAAATTTAAAGTTATGAACCAAAAAGGTGTGAAATGCGAGAGAGTTCTATCAGAAAGTCAGTGATAATTTGGAAATCAACTGATATCTTTTAGTGAATTCCGATAAGATTTAATCTGTTTAGCCTTAGAACTAAACTGAAAAAAAAAGAGAAAAAGAAAAAAAGAAATGCATCTTTTCTGTAATCATATAACAATCTATAGCATAATGACAGATACTCGGTGTTGCATGGGTGGGAAAGTAACTAAACATTTTGTTTAAAACATCCCTGTCTAAAATAAAATATATGTATCAGTGAAACAATACAACAGGGCTGCTTCCCAGCTGACTACAACATAGTCGTTTACAAGTCTAACGTTAACAATTTTTTTTCTTTTTAGCAATCATCATAATAATCAAAATTTGTCCGGTTCCAACCATCATTACTAATCCTCACGGTATTGTCTCACCGTTCACATGAACTCATTAACTATAATCCTTGAGCAGCCTTTCGGTCTTGATATGTGATTACTCATATATATATATATATATATATATATATATATATATATATATATATATATATATGTGTGTATATAAACATTAATTGAATGCAGGTTTCGGTACTAATACTCTGATGTGCGTTATACTGTTTCAAAAAGCACTTATTATTATTCAACTCCTGCAAACCTAATTTCCTCCATCGAGAATCTAAATGAATTTAGGGATAAATATAAACGATGCAATTCGTTGTAAAATGTTTAAAAGTTGTATTTGATGTTGTCCCATGACTTATTCTGCTGATACAAGTGAAAACAGAAATATAAACAAGCAATTTTTGAGATGTGAATTCATAATTAAAACTATTTGGACTATCATTTTTATCTTGAATGCTACTCTCACAACGTTTTGACTGATATAATTCTCTACCTTGTTCAGGGGCATATTTTTTGAATTCGGGAATCTTTACATCAAACTTGGGAATCTATAGACTTATGGTGATAAAGAGGTTTAGTAATAATGAGTTCTAAATGACAGTTTTCTGAATGTTAAATGTTCAATCCTTTCATTCATTTTTCTTTCATTTTTTTTTCATTCATTTTTTTATTCATTAGTTCTAAGTGACATGTTGAATGCTCAATCCTCACTGTTAAATTAATACTTCCATCCAACCATGGACGATGATACGAGAAAAATCAATCATACAGATTAAATAAAAGGTTACATAATTTTCAGAGTTTGGTATAAAGTTTCCTTACGTTTGAAAAGATGCACCTGAAGAAAGTCGAAGATGACAACGGTCGAAACATTATCAGAATGACATCCAATATGAGAATAGTTGACTGAATAATGTTAATAATCCAAACCAGATTTACATTTGTGGTATGTCTGTTTCTGTCTAACGATGCTATTGAAAACAAACCGAACTTTTCTGAAGTAAAATGCCACAACGAATCCAAAAATGGTATTCATTTAATATCGGGGCTTGTTTTTACAATGATATCAGACTTTTCCGTTTGGGCTGAGAATCTATAAATAGAAATGTCTTTGCCTCATGTTGTTGTTGTTGTTGTTTAGACAACAGTCAGATGTTATTAAACGATATTCAGTTTCTTGGCATGTCTGGCATATACAGTCCAAGTTTCACTTTCAACAAGGCTCCTCAAACAGTTCCTTTAGAGTGAACTGTCCAAAGGAAAAAGACCTGCAGGAGGAGAGCGGAAACGGTTCAAGGACAATCTGAATGTCTCCCTCAACAGTTTGGTTTGTATTCTAACTCATGGGAAAAATTAACAGATGTTCCTGGTGTGCCACAACAAAGGGGCTATAATTGCTGAATCCACACACAATCAAAAATGCAAGAGAAAACGTGACGTTAAAAAAGACAGAGCAGTTAACACTTCTGATACAGAATCATCCCACAGGTGCCCAACACGTGGGAAATACTTCAAAGCTCGAATCGGTCTAACACACCATCTTCGAACCCACAAAACAACTGCATGATCATGATCATCTTCGCAAGCGATAGATGAACATTATCATTAAACGATGTAATGTTATATTAGGTATTTTTAAGAAGTCTGTTACCTATCTATTTGTTTGTGTATTCGTTCTCTTCCTTAACTATGTATTTCTTTATTTAACTGTCTTGTTTAATTCTTTTTATCAAGCCTGTGACTGTCTAGTTAATGACTATTTTAATGGCATGCTCGTCTTATCTCTAGATGTGGGTGGGTGTGTGTATCAGAACATATAATATGAATATACATGACGACATACCTGTCTTTTGCTGGTACCTTCTTCTGGGAGGATTTGCCAACGTCTTGAGTGAAGCTAGTTCTGTGACAATCAAAGACACATGCAAGACATGGACCCAAGACAAAAGGTTGTTTTTATATTTATGCTTTTCGCTCCCAGGCGTTTTCGTCGCAGCAGACTGGAGTGAATGACGATCTTTGGCTTGTAGATCCATTTGGAACCTATCGCCCCCTTACGTGGAAACTTGCTTTAACACATCTTGTCTTTTCGATGTCCTGAACCCAACTCAACTAAAATTAACTAAATTACTTCCAGTGGAACTTGATCGGTTACAGAGTTTAATTCATGTCACAGCATGACCCTTCTGTACCTACAACACTCACTCCTTATCATTTTCCACAATTCAACTTTGTTATTCTGTTAGATATATAGATAGATAGCTGGATAATGCTTTCTAGCCGGCGATTACATAACAGTAAGATTGAGAGCATATTTTTATATTACCTTTTTAAGGCACATGGATGCTGCAGTGTAATAACATTTGATAAACTGCAGGGTGAAAATTTTTGGTATGACGCCAACAGCAATGGAAATTATCTCAGATTTAATAAAATCTCTATAAGATTTATAAATGTTAAACCAATGCATCTACCTGTGATGCTTTCAACTTAGTAGAATCTCGGTATTTCATCGGTGTAGCTGGTACCGAAAGATTCAGCCCCTAGACCAAGATATTTGCTATAAAATAATAGGGTCCTAATTGCACTGGCAATTAGGTGTGCTAGTGCATATCAAAGCCAATGTAATGTGATAATCAATTGATTAATTATTTTTAATTGCTGAAGGACATGTTAACGAAATGAATAATTGTTTTACAATAAATTATTTAGTTGAATTTTGGTTAAAATGACAAAAAGGAAATATATCACTTTCAAGTTTAAAGAATATGTTAATTCCAAAAAGTTTGGTCATTTCAGCAGGAGGAAGGAGGAGGATGTTACGAATCTGGCAGAGAAATTATTTGAAATTATTATCAAAAGGAAAAAATCATCAAAGAAAATCTGTTTTTGAAGAATTTGATTGGTCAATTGAGAGACGGCTCACTCCACACTGTACACGCAGAATTGCATAAATGACGAGCAGAGATGAGGCGAAAAAAACAGAGAATGCAGCGAGCATACTGAAAATGCAGAGTCAGCAGAGTTAAATCCAGTGGAACTTGGATCTCGCTCAATGCCATATCATAAACTTGTCTCGGAATGAAACCTTACAAATACCCTAAAAGAACAGCTCATCTGAAGAAAAAAACTGAATTCAAAACTCTCCTGATGAAAATCGTTTGAAACTGCTCGAAACAATGAAAAGACAATTCTGACTATCGAAAGAGAAAACAGAAAAAGATAATTAAAAACAAACCTCTCTTTGAAATCCAACCGTTGACAATTTCATAATCGTTGCTGTTTTTTTAATATTTTTCTCCTTTCCTGTTTTTAAATGTTGTTTTAATAAATGTGCTGCATTTTTCAATATAATCTCTGTTCACCAAAAACTTGGGTGTTTGTTCATTTTTGCTTTGTTGTAACATGCTTTTTTTTACATGGAGGTCACCACTTATCAAGGCGCAGAGGCCACTCGGGGATAAGGGCTATTACGTGTACAGTAATCAATAGGATAGTATCGTATTAATTGTTAGTATTGGAGATTTGATAAAGTGTCTTACTTAAGGGGGGGGATCATCAGAAATTTGTTTATGTTGGACTTGAAGACATCCAAGTTGTAGTCAGGTGGGAAACAGGTAAACGGAACAGAGTTCCACAAGCGTGCACTTCTAAGAAAGAAGCTTTGTTCATAGAATCTACATTTTGATTTAGGCACAGATATAGAGTGGGGAAAATTATTGACAGTGGTTTCAGCTAGACGGGTGTTTATCGTGAAAGATTGGCGAGGGGGGGGGGACCAGAGATTGGACCTCAGACGAGCACTTGCCATGGAAATAACGTAAAAACAAAGATAGGTTTGCAACGTCTGTAGGAGAGAGGTTGCAGGGAAGAGCAAAGAGCATCCCCCACTAAGCCACGAAGTCTATTTTGTACTCTGTCAAGGCAGGATAGGCTGTTTTTAGCAGCTCTTGTCCAGATGTGGCAGCAGTACTCCATCCTTGGACGTACTTGGCTTTTATATAGATAGAGAATTGCATCAGTAGTGAGATATCTTCTGGAGCGGTAGAAGGATCCCACCATTTTCCCAGCAACCTTGGCAACAGATTTGATGTACATATTCCTGCTTATGCCGTTCTTGCCTAATGCCAGAAGAACGAGGTATTATCCCATCTGAGAGAAACTTCTGAGAACTACTACAGGCATAAATAATAAGAGAACCGTATCTTGAACAATTGTTAGAACATACACTTAGTGGGTCCGCATACACTAGATGATAGACTATTAGAAATTTTCTTCTAAAAAGTGTTATCACCTAAAAGCCTAAGAATCCAAACCAAAATCCGAAGGGATGGAGAGGATTTAAGTTTTAAACTGAAAATATATACTTTTTACATAAATTTGGCAAAAGCTCTAGAAAGTATATTTAAGAAATTTGAAATTTTGAATAACAGACAAAATGCTTTTGAAATCGCGTTGCAAATATAATAATGGATATTTTACTATGTGACATGGGAGGAAATGTCAAGATAAAAAAATGATTAAATTAAGAATATTTGCATCATTTAAAGAGATGTTCTCCAGCTTACATCGTTTAACATCTGACGGTTGCTTAAACAGCAGCACAAGGCAAGGATATTTTTAATTATGGTGGAAAAATAATAAAAAAAGGCCGACATAAAAAATAAATCCAATGATTTTTTAATAAAAACATTTGCATCCGAATAATCTATGACAGAATGTAAGGAATTGTTCCACTGTTAAATACATAAGTTTCTTTTGTTCCACTGTTTTCTTCATTTCTCCAGTTTCTTTATAGAGAGTAATGGAACAGTGTATATGTGTTAAATTTCTTCTTGTCATTATAGGTGACAAGTGAAGTATATATGACTGAGAGTAAGTACTCCTCTATAATCCTTTATTCATGACTAACAAAAAATATTGATCCGGAGTAAATATTAAAATCGATGAGTACAATGGAAAATAAAATATTTCTTTTTAAAAACACAGACGAATATTTAGCAAATAATTCTAATGAAACGGATTTGTTAAGTAAGCAATTCCAGTCAGTGAAAAATCAGACTATATTTTATATACAAGATATATATTATTGTCCATCAAAACGGCAAAGAATGCCAGAGTCTATCTCTACTATTATATAAAAGGAACTTTGTGTGTGTCTGTGTGAATTCATCCCCATAAACTCGAAAACGACTGGCCCGATTTTTATGTAATTTCACACAATGGTACGTTATGTGCCTGACAGTATTCTTAGATAGGTTTTGTATCAGAATGTCCTCGATAAGTATCAATAATCGAAATAATCTGACCATATCAACAGTAGTTTTTTTTATTTGATGGGGTGTGTTCGAAATGAATGTTTCTATTTAGAGCACAATTGAAGCATGAGACTTGACGTTTGCATTTTAAACTTTAATGCAAACCATTATCACCACACAAGCAGTAAGGCTATGCATATAAAACCAATAGGAAGTTTTTTTTATATGACAGGGGCCCATTTGAAATAAATGTTTCTGTTTAGAGCACAACTGAAGCATGATATTTGACTTTTGCATTTTAAACTTTAATTCAAACTATTATATATAAAATAGACATTAGGTTCTCTACAGTGCAATGTAGACTATAATGTATTATCGACTGTCACAGCGAAAGGCGTGTGAAGCTTTCTCCCAGTGCATCATGATGGATTTCTAACTAGAGTAGGCAATCAATCAATTTGATGGAAACATTGGCGATTTCACCGATTTCGATGATAATAAAAAATATAGAAGTGAGAACCATTCATTGATCATCATTCAATCCTGGACAACGTCGGGTATCCCTGCTAATTAATTACATAGGTATGGTTTTGCTTTGCTTCACCTCAAACATAAAAGTGTAAGAGGCTACTATGATAGGTATTAGATTTACAGGAGCAAATTACATTTAAATTTATACATATGAATTAGGGAGCAGGACAAGAATCCTAAAGGCAAGTGGTTCAAGGAAACAATCTATCTGAGTAAAAAATCTTCCACATCTTTAAAGTGATGGGGTGGGGTTTTGTTGCTAGTCAGGTAGATTGAGGTACTTATGTCGATGTTCAGAAAATCCATTGGAGCTCATTCCATGGAAGTGCTTTAAAAGAATTGCTACTTTCTGGGTTGGAATCTATCCATATAACGTTTATTGGTGGATAGGACCTTGAAGTGGTATTTCTTTTAACTTGTTACATCAAATGGCTTCTTGCCTTGTTTGGAGCGATTTGCATAAAAATTTAAATTTTGATTTTTGCTTTTTCTCTGTGAATTCTCCTTTATCCTCACTTGTCTTTGTCCGAGCACTCAATATGTCCTCACATTTACAAACAAGAAATTCCACACTTTCTTTCTTCGTTATATTCAACGTTTGCATTTACCCATGTCTAGGGTGAGGATCTGCCGGCTCTGAGCAACTCCCTTGCTGCATGCCTTACATAACACAAATAAAAGGAAGTAGAAAACATCCAAGCAAGAAAGGCGAAAAGAAAGCAAAAAATATTAATATATATTTTAAAAGTAAATATAATGATAAAAAAAAAAAAATTATTTTCAAATTAATTTTTCTAACCACATACTTTGTTTGAGCTTCAGGCACTGACCGATGTTACTCATTATTTTGAGTTAACTTTTTTTTTTAACAGCCTTCGGTCACTTCTAACATCTGTTTGTAAATTAAAATATCACTTGGGCTATTCTGAGAAAATAACACAAAGAAATGTTTCGAGCCCTTATCCAAATGACTTTTGTGTACACTAGTAAGTCAAAAATAATACAACCAATCATATATGGATACCTACTGTGTCATGTTAGGCAGCTTTGAATACTCCATTTGTTATACGTTACTCGTACAGGTTATAATAGGGATGGGAAAACTATGGCTCAAGAGCTGCATGCAGCCCTCAAATATTCCTTATCCAACTTGACAATATTCTGTTGAGAATTTTGGGTCAACCTGAAAATAGTTTCAGATGAGATATTTATGTGTCTGTAGAAAAAAAAAAACTTTAACATTTTCAAAACTACCAATTGCTTAAAATTAATTAACAATATCCAACGGCTATAAAACGTTTTTGATAATCACAGATTTCAAGAGGATATACTAAAATACTCATATTTTAAAAACTAAGTCACTACAAGTGCTCAAAATACCACTTTGTTTGGAAATGAATATATTTTCACACTGATTTATAAGTATTAACATACATGATAGATTTGAATAGTGTTAATAAATATTTATAACCTTGTTAACACCAATAAATGTAACTTTTTAAAGAAGCCTCTGTTCTTTTAAAAGTTTGTTACCACTCCTCTATGCTGTATTTCGTCATAAAATTTGGAAATCAATCAGGAGATACATTACTTTTAATCTTTCCACGAGCACAAAATACAATGGTTTATTCCTTTTTTGTTATGTTCAACATAACCGAACATTTTTTTTTTAATTTATAAATAGTAAATAAATCAATATTTTTACTCTTTTTATCCATTAAAATTATATATTACTTTTTCTTTTGGTATTAGCGAATTTTAATTACCCTATCCTCAAAAAAGGTTTTCCATTTAATTACTTTCAGTTGTGCAGCTGTTAACAAGTGGTGATTTTTTTTTTAAAGAAATTAAAAAAAAACTATACTCCTATGAAGTTTTTTTTGTGTATTGATATTCATGTTAAAACACCTTTTTTCTATTTATTTAAAAAGAAAATACAACTTTGTTATATATATTCATCTGCAAAAGATCTAACTATCACGTGTAATTATATTCATGCAGAGATTCTACATGATTTATACTTGCACAATATTGCATAAAAAAGTTATAGTAAACACAACCCTCGTTCTATATGTATTTATGTATGCATATATTTGTTTAAAAATTTTTGCCTTTGAAACCTCTGTCAGTTTTTGATCTACAGATATAAAACTTAATATATAGGGTATTTGAACCCATGTGAAACCGTATATTTGAGTTTTAGCCATGAAAAATAAGTGCAAAATCTGAAATTTAAAAAAATGGAATTTGTCAAGTAACGATCGAATGACAACATTACGAATATGCATGCATAACGTAATAGCTATTGGTTCATGCTTTACTTTTTAGCCTTGTAGCAAACATGTCTTTATAGCTCAGGCATTAACGACAAAGGAAAAAGTAAATTGTAAGCTGAACGTTTTGGTTTTGATTCTGGGTGATGGGGCACGAGTCATTTTTGAAAACTTTTTAAATCATTACTATGTATTTGGTCCAATAAAATCTATATATCTATAAAAATGAAATTTTCTGTATGTATACATTTCCCTACAAAACTACTCTGTCAGTTTTCAATCTACAGACTCAAGATTTGACATAAGGAGTATTGAGATTTGGAAAAATCTTTTTAATCAGTTTTCGGCCAGAAATTTGGCTGTCAAGGGGTCAAAGTTCAATGATTTGACCTTTGAAAACTCTACCAAACTCCTCCGCCAATTTTGGGTCCAAACTCTTTAAATTTTAGATGTAGGTTAGTTGAACATGGATCAAACGTTTTAACTGAATTTGAGCCCAAAACAATAAATGTTGAAGGGTCAAAATTGGGGTCAAATTTTAAAAAATTTGATCTCTGCAGTCTCTACAAAATTATTGAGCCAATTTTTGGTCTAAACTTTTGAAATTTTACATAAAGTGTATTCAGACATAGAACAAGCTTTTGGACGAAAATTGGCTGCCAAGAGGTCAAAATTCAAAAGATTTGATCTTTGCGGTATCTAGCAAACTATTCAGCAAATTTTGAGTCTAAAGATTTGAAAGTTCATATAAAGAGTATTCAGATATGCAGCAAGCTTTTTAATCAGTTTTGGGGCGAAAATTTGGCTGCCAAGCGGTCAAAGTTGAAAGAGTTGACCTTTACAGACTCTACCAAACTTCTCCGTCAATTTTGGGTTTAAATACTTGAAATTTTATATGTATGTTACCTGGACAAGATTCAAACTTTTTAATATATATATATATATATATATATATATATATATATATATATATACACATAAAATTATCAACAGTACATAGGGTCCGAGCAAAGCCGGTCTGAACTGCTAGTATAATTATAAATACAAAATCTACATTAATCAAAATATCATATATAAGCGTATTTTACAAACAGGCAATGCCTGGAAGCTTGTTAGTAAAAATTAAAACTAAATATAACATTTGTTGATTTAAGTATATTAATGGCCAGATCACTAATTATTTCAAATTTATAAACTATGGTGAAACTGAAAATATAGCTTACATCATTAAAATTTTTATCAATATTAGGTAAAGCAAATACAGTGGGATTCATATTCTATTGAGGAACAGTTTATTAGAAAAATATATCTCATACAAAAATATGCATAGGGAATTTCATTAGGAATTTGTTAATGTTGGACTTGAAGACATCCAAGTTGTAGCCCAGTGGGAAGTAGGCAGACGGAACAGAGTTCCACAGGCGTGCAGTTCTAAGAAAGAAGCGTTTTCCTTTGTCTAATAGCATATACACAGGCATGCAGATATACAAATTAAAATATAAACTCATATAGACATTTGAAATTTTGCTGGACCATAAAGATAAGTGTCTTGAAATAAATTTGAACAACTGAGTTCAAAATTATTTCACTGAAACCCGTCTTATCCGTTAACTACTTTTAATCTATTATACGTAAAATTTTGTATAAATGACTTGTATATCATTTCTATCTATCTATATTTATATTGTTTCTTAAAAGCACCCACCTATCTATTTATCTATCTAGCTATATTGTTTCTTAAAAAATAGGGTCGAAAAAGAGCATAAACGCCAGAGATTTATTTTACTTATTTGAATTTGATTCAACTTCGTGAATACTTCAGAGCCTTTTCATTGGCTATTACACCAAGATGTAGGGGAGGACACCACTTCTTTTCCCTAAGATTATTTCATTTACTCTTGATCATAAACCTTGTAATAGCGAGTGTTTAGCAAGCAGGCATCGCATACAAATTTTTAAGTCTTATCTTCTGAACAATTAATGAACACTAACCATTATATAAAATTGGTCAGTCGATTGACTAAGCAAATTAATATTGCAGTAGTCCTTTTTTGCCATAGCCCGCTTGAAGTTATACTAAATCATATGTATAGTTTGTAAGTGTATCTTTGGTATTTTTTTAGTTTTATGCAGACAGACAAAGAAAAGTGTCTGTTATATAATAGGCTAAACTCTCCAGGTCTAGACAGCTTTTCTAGACTCCACATTATTGGCATGAGGTAAATTAAAAGTAAAATTTCTTGTTTAAAAATTATACGTTGAGGCACTATATATATTTATACATTTTTTTATTTATTAAAAAATACCTGTCATATAAAAAAAAACATTTTTATTTGTTCTTGGCCTTTTAGCTAAGATCAAAACGTATCTGTTCTCCACAACATCAGCATCATATGAAGAAAGTTTTAATGTAATTATATCCCTTGAAAAAAAATTCAAAATAAGGAAAAACAAAGTGATGAAGAAAAGTTTTTTGCAAGTTGAACTTTTTGATGAAGAACTTTTCTTATTAGAATATTGATTCTCTGAGTATGTAACAAACTTTGTCCAATCCAATGTTAACGTCTGTTCAAGGTAAAAGTACTGAACAAAAGATATGAAGTCATATGATTCTGAACTCATACGCATTTGAAAGCTCCTTATTGTCTGTCTGTAGTTCAATCATATAAAGCGAAGGTTCTGGTAGCAGGGAAAAATGGATTGTAGAGGCAAGGGGAGATAATTCTTTTCTGCTTAACTTATACCATATTGTATTATGAATTTTACCTGGGGTGGTCATTTCAGTTATAATTTCTGGTGGCTAGATGAAACGACTTGATTGTTCGAGTAACACGAGTTAAAGGTAAAAGAAAGTGACTTCTGTTTTTCATGTTTTAATGTTAGAGATAAAACCAATTATAAACTGAGTAAAAAATGAGAATGTATTAAATGGCAAAAAAATATGAGAAAGGATCGACACCAAAGAAATGAAGAAAAGAGGACAAGTGATGTGAAAAGAGAAAGAGTTACACAAGAAGAAATGATAATAAAAGAATAAAATCATGAATAATAATGTAAAGTAATAATTCCTTCACAAAAAACATGACGAAAAAAGTAGGTGAAGAAAAACAAAGAACAGAAAATAAAACAAAAATTTTATGCAAAGAATATGACGAAATAACAACAAAATACAAAACAAATTTAACATATACAGTTCTTTTGCTGAAGTTTTATCATCAGGTCCATACATATCGATACTTGACTTGGACTAGCTTATTTATCTTAGAATTTTCCTTCTATTGTATTTTTGGTATGAATATTTTTACTTAAAATACTTATACTTGCCGAATATTCTTAAACAATAATGGGAAGTAATCATGTAATGAATTATTTTCTTTGATTATCGAGAAACACGTCATATTTTTAAACATTAAAGCGAAAATTCCGCATTACTTGTTATTTGCTATGAATTGATATCAAATACTAAAACAAATTTTTAAAAATTCCTGCTTCACAAAAAAATCATTACCAAATTAAAGTCACCCAAATTCATCAGTTTCTTCATAATTAAGTCAGTCACTTTTTTCATTTGCACCTGAGCAATGCTATGTAGATAAAGCCTATGATCGAATAAAGAAAATGAGGCTCTAAGGTTAATAATGAGATCAGTTTAAATGTTGAATGAAAAATCTAGTTTAGATAAAAAAAAATAACTTTATCGATTTATTGTATTTTTTATTAGAATAATTTAGCTTTTCTAAATTCAGTGCATTCGTAATTAAACAAAACAATAAAATCATCAATAGCTCCCTCTTAAAATCCATCCACTTCCTCATTATGATAGAAGGGATAGCAACATAATAGTGTCTTGGCTATACCGTCTTGGACTTAAATTCCGACAGAGTAATCAACAATACCATACAAATTACCCAAGTATCTACTAAATATCAGTGTAAAAAGTCAAAGCAATAAACGCCTACGGTTGGCATGTGTCCTCTGTAGAGAAGCACTAGCACTCGAACTTGTAACCGGTTCAATACAAAAAATACGAAAATAAGATAAATGCAAATTTAGGCGTTATTGGGGTTAGAGGTGGCAGCATAAATCTATTTTTAGGGGGGCAGTTACATTATCTCTTGCAAATAAGGTTGATTTTAGCTGTGAAGACGACGAAAAGAAAAAAAATACGACTATCAAATGGGGAAGAAGCGAGGGAGTGGTGGAAGAGAATAAGCTAACGTTTCATCATGGAAGAAACGCAAACACAACTTCAACGTTATTTAGTAATTGTCTGTATTTTTTTTTTTTTTTTTTTTAGGTTTTAACAAAAACCAACTAAGAATTGTCCTAGTGACATATGGCCGAGTGGTCCTAGACGTTGTATCAAAGTTTACAGTTACCCAAAGGTGCTGAGTTCAATCCTGAACGAAGGCAGTGAAAAAAGTAACATCCAAAACAGAGTCCCAAAGCCTAGCTGGAGTCTGAACACGGAGTCTGAACATGGTACCCCCGTAATAATAATAAAGGGTTGGGTTCGAGACTCCTAACAGACGGTTCCCCAGTTCGATACAAAACACCTTATGAAGGCCGTAGGACAAAACGGCCGAAACGTTGTGACAATAACAACCAAGATGAAGAAGTCAGTCCAACAATCTCAATCAATTTGACGTTATTTGTTCTCAACTCGCAAGAATTTACGTGACTAAAATAGGAATTAAGTCCCGGAAAAATACCGCTCGGCCACGAAAAAAGAAAACTATAGACAATCTTGCACATTCATGGGATCATTCATAAAATTCACAATCTGCTGGCAATGGCAAAGCTTTATTGCTGGGGTAAAGCAATTTGACTAGCGAGGGGAACTTCATGCATACCAGACCAGGTGTGATTTTTATTAATTCAATGCAAAAGTCTGACTCACTTAACAAGAACTTTATTATTCTCTCCTTTATCTATTGACCTTCACAGTTGAGTAAAATGCTAAGTGAAGGTCAATGGTAAGTGTGACTGACAGAGAGACATAGCTAGTTACAAAGAGGTTTGTACCGCCTCTACAAAAAAGAAAATGTTGTATAGCTAGACATGATATCTTGGGTGATTTACTGGATGTTGAGTAAAAAAACTACACTGCTAAAAAGGAAGACTAAGAATACCTTGATAGTTATTTTTTGTGGGAAGTGGAGGGGGGTCTTTTTATTTCTGACAGGAAATAGCTTAAACTATGACCACAAGTCTGTCACTCAACTTGCAGGTGCTTAAAATATGAAAGAAATGTAGACTCATCTAGAAAAAAATGACCAGGCGTTATTTAACAAAAGTAATAAATAAAAATAATACAAAACTTACATAAACAAAATAGAAAGAAAGTGAAGATGTGACGAAAGTACATAAGGTAAACAAGATGAAAGAACCCGAAAATAAGTATAAAAAAACTATGGAAGATGAGAAGCGCCAAATGATTAAATGGAAGGCGGGAATAAGATGATAAGAAATATTTGTTCGGGTGTGGTACCTTTACTTGAGTGCCGATCAAATTCAAAGGGGGAAATTATTAAAAAAAATAATCTTCAAACACATACTATAAGGTTTTTTTTTGTTTTTTTTTGCTTTTATCGATACGCCCAGATGGAGGGAATTTCAAAGCATTCAAACTAATGACTTTATAAAAATCGTGTATTTCTTTACATTAATGTTGGGAAACCTTGCAATAGGAATGAGTTGGTGGTGAGACGGCAACAACTATGGATGGCAGTAATTGTGAGACTTGTAATGATGAGATGGCAACAACTATGGATGGCAGTAATTGCTGAGAATGCAGTTAGGAGATTCGAAGTTCCTATCTCGTCGCGGTTACCACCTAACAAAGGCCAGAGGAATAGTTGGCCGAAAGGTCGTGAAACAACAACTAAGAAAGATGAGGATAATAGTCCGCAATAAATAAATTAATAAATAATACTCATCTCAATAATGAATTCCAATTAAAATAATATATACAGGAATGTGTTCCGTTTGCACACAGTGCTTAAGAATCTAAAGATCTTAAAAGGAAACAGAAATCCACGAATATTTATATAAAACGGTGTGCGCATATTTTTATATACAGGATTCACTTTTAAACTAATTAACTGGATTATTTAATTGAATTTTGAGACAGAGCTGCTTGAAGCAAGGGTGGATGATGGGGGCTATATTTACTTTAATTTTAGAAGCATGTTGTAGTTTGCTTGCCGAACAGTTGCAGACGTTCCTTTCTTCCTCTGCTGAAAAGATTATATTCTTGAAAATTCGGTATATAAACACCTACTATCTTGTACGGCATATTATATTGGTAAATAAACATAATATGATTAAAAATTATTAAAATTCATTTAATATTGTAATTATTCTTTCATACACTAATCTGTGTCCATGGTGTTTCCCACAAACTGCATTGTCATAGCCTTCAAACACAATTTCTTTCTTACTTTTAGTTTTATGTGAAGAGGCAAAGAGGGGGTGAAAGCTACTTGTAAACAATTAAATCAAATACCTTCGATTTTTGTGAGACTTTAACAAAGAGTATGAATCATGTATTAAATAAATCTTTAAATTTCAGTTTCTTTGTAACATTTAAAAGAGGTTTGAAGGGGAATTATATGGGCACAACCTTCCATTTAAAACATAAAAGGATTCAAATATACATTGAATTGGATCCAGAGCCATTAAACATGAATTAAGCAAGATTACCTGAATTTGAATGTCTTAAGACTTCTTAAGCCTAAACCTCACATTTTAGACATTTTCTTGAATCAAAATCATATAATGGACTAGCGGGGAGCACCCAGCTTTTACAGAGTGCAAAATACGCTTATAGATATTTTAATTTGTCCAGATTTCGTATATATTATTATAGAGTCGTGATTTCAAAAGTAAAAAAAAGGTATTTAGGTGCCATCAGCTAGAATCGAAACCGAAATTGTAGCATTTAAAGCTGGTGACGTTACTACTGGACCAACGTGACACGCGTATGAAATGATTAAAAATTAAAAATAAACTAAGATGAATGTAAAAAATGTAAAACCATTTTTTCAATGTTGACCCAATTTTGACCCCTTTAAAACTATTTCACCGGCTAAAGACCCATAAAAGAACGGTTCGTAAAAAATACAATCATTTGAGGCTCCTAGCACTACTCTGTGATTTTTAGTTTCGGAGGAGATAGAATTTGAAAATATGGAGACAGACAGACATATTTTTATATATTAGATTAGGAATTTTAATCTTCGTAAGGAGATGTAGTACAAAACTGTTCTGAGAATTAATTTTATTCGTCTAGTATGTATACATTATATTTGTCTGTCAGTCTGTCTATTCCACTTTTTCTTTAAAATTATAAGGTTGATTTGGTTGAAATTGTCTAGGGACCGAACTCAGTATGCATTCTGATGTAGGAAATAGCAGTTAAGCTAATATGCAAACTCTAATGTTACTAATGTTGCAAATGAAAACAGTATAATTCTCCAGCATTCTGGCAAGAAAAAAAAAAGTGTGTTGGACTTTTGCAATTAAAAGATCTTGTTTGAACCACACTAATGAGTTTTCAAAAAACGATATGTCTGTGGATAATAATATTTATATGCTAGTAGTACTCGTACCGACGTTTCCCGGTGGCAAAAGTACAGAAAAGTTAATATGTTTAGACAAGTTATGTAAATAATAACGTCATTTGTTCAGTAATGTGCATGAATGTCTTGTTTCTAACTCAAGTAGCACGGTAGGATGAGTTTATTTATTGTTTTTTTTTAATTTTTGTTTTTGATATTTTTTTACAGAGCTAGTAATAATGTATATGCCAATTAGTTTTGTTTTCGACTAAATGTAACTTGACAAAAAATATTAAAAAGGACCGAAAGTTTTGTGGATTGTAATGTTTGGATTTAAACTGTTATATTAGCGTCCTCACTAAAAAAATTAATAATAATGAAAGACTGAATAATAATAATAATAATAATAATAATAATAATAATAATGATAATAATAATGATAATGATAATAATAATAATAATAATAATGATAATAATAATAATGATAATGATAATAATAATGATAATGATAATAATAATAATAATAATAATAATGATAATAATAATAATAATAATAATAATGATAATGATAATAATAATAATAATGATAATAATAATAATAATGATAATGATAATAATAATAATAATGATAATAATAATAATAATGATAATAATAATAATAATAATAATGATAATGATAATGATAATAATAATAATAATAATAATAATAATAATGATAATAATAATAATAATAATAATAAGGAAATTAATATATAAGAAGTTATGAATACGGTCAACTGGTTGACATTATTACTACTACTAGTATTACTACTACTAGTATTACTACTACTGGTATTACTACTACTAGTATTACTACTACTGGTATTACTACTACTAGTATTACTACTACTAGTATTACTACTACTGGTATTACTACTACTAGTATTACTACTACTGGTATTACTACTACTGGTATTACTGCTACTAGTATTACTACTACAAGTACTACTACTACTGGTATTACTTTTTTTTTTTTTTTTTTTTTTTTTAATTACATTTTCACCCCAAACAAGGCACATTGCCACTTTGGTGTAGGGGGCTACTATCAGGGGAAACATCTACTGGGGTACTATGTAGGGATTAGGGCAGCGAGATGTTGGTTCACGTTGCACTTGAACTTATGCATGTCAGCACAGTTGGGGAAGCAGTGACCCGGAATGGAATTCCAAAGTCTAGCAGTTCTGGGGAAGAAACTACTGGAGTAGAAGGATCTTCTACATCTAGGGATCTCTACAGTGTGGGGGTGGGATTTTGCAGCTTGTCGGGTCTGTCGAGGGTGTTCACGTCGTGGGGGCACAAGTGCTTGCAGTTCTTCAGAGCATTCACCATTATAATACTTGTAGAACAGGCAGAGGGATGCAACGTTTCGACGATGGGACAGAGGCTGAAGTTTTGATGCCAGTTTAGGGCCTATCAGATTTGCGACTCTCTTTTGGACCTTGTCAAGGAGCGAGAGACTAGTAGCCGATGCACCGGCCCAAATATGACAGCAATACTCCATACATGGGCGAATAGTGGCCTTATAGAGGTACAGGATACTTTCGGGTGTTAAAAGTTTTCTAGCACGGTAGAGAGAGCCCACCTTCCTGGCAGCGGCCCTGGCAATGCCCTCGATGTAACTGTTCCAACTCATGTTTCCAGTGAACGTTAGGCCAAGGAGCTTGAGAGACGTACTCTCAGATAAAGAGTCGTTGGCCATTGCTATAGGTGGTAGAGAAGGTTTCTTGTAATTATTGAATGAAACCAGTTTTGTCTTGGTGGCATTGAACGTGACCATCCATTTTTGTCCCCATTCCACTACTGATTGGAGGTCATCCTCTAGTGTTTCTGCCATTACTTTAGATATATGTTCGTTTGTTTTCCTGTCGTGCCTGCTATAGAGTGTGGTGTCATCAGCATATATCCCCATCTCAGAGGCAATCTTGTCGGGGAGGTCATTTATGAATATCAGGAACAGCAGAGGTCCCAGGATAGATCCCTGGGGCACTCCTGCATTTATATCATATTGTTTAGATGTACGACCGTCGAGGACAACCTGGATTTTTCTCTTATCTAAGAAGGATTTAATTACGTTAAGTATTCTACCAGTGATACCGTAAGATCTAATCTTCCTGAGGAGACCCTCATGCCATACCCTGTCAAAAGCCTTAGATATATCTAGAGCTACCGCTCTTCCCTCTCCCGCTTTGTCCAGTGAATGGTATATGCGTTCAGAGATTACAGTGAGGATGTCTGCCGTGGAACGGGCTTGTCTAAATCCATATTGACGATCGGTCAGAAGTTTAGCATCTGTAAGGTGCTGGACTAGAGCATGGTTAATTAAGGTCTCAAATATTTTGGCAAAAAGTGGGAGGAGGCTAATAGGGCGATGATTTAATGGGTCAGTTCTTTCGCCAGAATTCTTGAATACTGGTACTACAGAAGCAGTTTTCCAACAGCTCGGAAAGCAAGATTCATTAAGGCATTTGTTGTAGAGTTTGGAAAGAACTGGAGCTACTTCGGCTGAGCACTTTTTTAATAGCACAGCTGGGATGAGGTCGGGTCCACATGCTTTGGAAGTGTCAAGGTTTTTTATGATAGCATGCACCTGAGCAGGGGTGATTTTCAGGTCGTCTAGCGTGGCGTCTGTCCGCATAGGAAATTGGGGTAGAGGGTCCAGTGTGGAGTTTGAGGCAAACCGACTGGCAAGCATGGTAGCCTTCTCGGTTGCTGAGCAAAGAACCTCGTGATTGTTGGTTAGTGGGGGAATTGTTGATTGCCCATTATTTACTACACTGTTGTAAATTTTCCAGAAGTCACGAGTTCCTAGTTTTTGTGCTTCGATGCGTTTTTTCGTGGTTTCCGTAAATTCCCTCTTAGCTGTCGCTATTTCTTTCTTAACGTTACTTCTAGCTTCTATGTACTTCTGTCTGTTTGAACTGGACTTATGTCGATTAAACCTGCGGAATGCATGCTGCCTTTGAGCAATGGCAGTTGCGCAAGTCGAAGTAAACCATTGGGGAGAGTGGGGCTTGCTATAGAATTTCCGCATGGGAACATGCGCTTCTATTGCAGTTTTGAATCATTCAGTGGTCTCGGTTGCACACTGTTCAGCAGGAAGAGAAAAAATATTTCCCCATGGGGCGTCTCTGATAAGATCTCTGATAGCTTCCCAGTCAGCCTTTTTATAATATCTCGTTGTTTTGAGCACTGGCTCTTCAGTTTTGGGTCTAGAGTTTAGGGCGATTTCAACCATTATCACCGCATGATCAGCGTTCCCAAGTGGGCTGTCGGCTTTCGTTACACAATCATCAGGAACTGTGGTCAAAAACAGATCTAATAGTGATGCATGTTGTTCTTCCTGATCAGGGAAGCGGGTTGGAAAAGTAACAATTTGCGCTAGGGAGTGAGATACAGAGAAGCTATGAGTTGCGCTGCCTGCTGCATCTGTGTAAGTAGAGAATCCAAGCCAGTTTTTGTGATGGACATTAAAGTCGCCAAATACATGTACTTGGGCGCTAGTGTCGAAGGAGAGTGCTGTGTCTATGCTGTCAGATACTTTGTTTATTATGGTGCAGTCTTGGGTCGAGGGAGAGCGGTAGAGAAAGTAAAAGTAGCTAATGTTGTGTTGCATGATTAGTCTAAAGCACATAAAGGCTTGATCATCCGTTTCTAGGTTTGTTTCTCTAGTCAAGGGAAGGGTATTACGAATGTAAACTCCAAGTCCGTGCATATGTCTGTTAGAGTCCTTACGGCAGAGTGGGAGATATCCAGGCATGTTAAAGTAGTTAGAGGGGATGGAGGAGTGTAGGTTAGTCTCACTTAGTGCTAAGATATCCGGGGTATTTGTTAGGAGAAATGCTTCAACATCAGCTAAATTAGTTCTAAGCCCACGAATATTTGTGAATGCAAGCCTCAAGGGAGGAGGCAAGTTGGATTTGTTTGACCCTAAGCCTGGTTTTAGCTTATTTTTAGATTGTACTGTCATCATGTTTTTTTTAACGAGTTTCAGTTGGGTTAGGGGAAGCCGAACAGGAGGTTATGCAGAATATCACACATGCATCACAAGTAGACCATCAGCTGACCCTCCATCAACTAGGACTGTGGCCTCAGGAAAGCCCACCGGGGATGAGTGCAGGGTCCCTTTCCATGCGCGCCATGGCACTGCAAACATCCCGATATTATTCAACTGTTGATGGAGCAGCCGCTCTAAGTGCTACCAAAGAGTTAGGGCTCCTGTACTACCAGTCGGAAACAGCAGCCAGTAACTGTCAATCCGGTACCCTCAACCCATCGGAGGAAGGTCAACCCAATCTAATTGCTCTGGCATATGTGGTACTCAAGCATTCTCAAGTGCCCAGCTTTAGGGGTGGGGTGTGTCGGGAGTGGGGAAACGGCGTTCATTGCCCTAGACAAGAAACAAGATCTACCACTGGGTGTTTCTGTCGAATCACTGTGATAGTATCTCTGCGCCTGACTAATAGGCAAGGAAGGAGTATGGAAGCCAGGCGATAGGCAGGACCTATCTACTCCTTAAGCATTTTAGGTTTGCAAACCGGTAATTTGATTGAGTCACCAGCTCTAGGAAGGTTGTCATCCAAGACTGAAGAGGCCTCCCTCCTCTTTGGTTTGGTTTCAGAGTTTTCCTTCTCCTAGACGGATGATCTGGAAAGATCTACTGGGCCGTCACCACTGAGAGGGTTTGCTCCGCGCCTGGGTTCTAATCCAGGTATTTCTGCGACCCCGCGTGGTTAGTTAATGTTTTTGGGTTAATTTGTAGAGGTTATATCTGCTAAAATAGTTACACTCCTCAAAGTGAATTAGGGACATTGTTATTTCATTGTTACTGGATAAAGAGGTTGAGTAGAGCTCATGCAGTGTAAGCAATTATGATTGTAAGGAGGCTTGTTAGGAGATAATGTGGTTTGAGGCTTTCTCTTTTGTATATATATATATATTTTCTTTTTTCTTTTTATTTTTATTTATTTATTTATTTATTTTTTATTCATGTGAGCTTGGGTCTAGTATAATATTAGAGTGTGAGTAGGTGTTAAGAATTGAACTACGAGTTGTGCCCAAGCTATATTTTAGATGATAGCATGGCATACTACTAGTATTACTACTACACGTAACTACTACTGGTATTACTACTACAAGTATTACTACTACTAGTATTACTACTACTGGTATTACTACTACTAATATTACTACTACATGTAACTACTACTGGTATTACTACTACAAGTATTACTACTACTGGTATTACTACTACAAGTATTAATACTACTGGTATTACTACTACTAGTATTACTACTACTAGTATTACTACTACTAATATTATTACTACTAGTATTACTACTACTGGTATTACTACTACTGGTATTACTACTACTAATATTATTACTACTAGTATTACTACTACTGGTATTACTACTACTAATATTACTACTACTAGTATTACTACTACATGTTACTACTACTAGTATTACTACTACTGGTATTACTACTACTGGTATTACTACTACATGTAACTACTACTAGTATTACTACTACGGGTATTACTACTACTGGTATTACTACTACTGGTATTACTACTACATGTAACTACTACTGGTATTACTACTACTAGTATTACTACTACTGGTATTACTACTACAACTATTACTACTACTGGTATTACTACTACTGGTACTACTACTACTAGTATTACTACTACATTTATTACTACTACTAGTATTACTACTACTGGTATTATGACTACTAGTATTATTACTACTAGTATTACTACTACTGGTATTACTACTAATATTATTACTAATAATATTACTACTACTTATATTACTACTACTAGTATTACTACTACTGGTATTACTACTACTAGTATTACTAATACTAGTATTATTACTACAAGTATTACTACTACTAATATTATTACTACTGGTATTACTACTACTAATATTACTACTACTAGTATTGCTACTACTAATATTACTACTACTGTTATTACTACTACTGGTATTACTACTACTAATATTACTACTACTAG
Organism: Euprymna scolopes; assembly: GCF_053919585.1. Lineage (NCBI taxonomy): Eukaryota > Metazoa > Mollusca > Cephalopoda > Sepiida > Sepiolidae > Euprymna > Euprymna scolopes. Next base: position 118,961,064 of record NC_136494.1, read on the forward strand.
TATTACTACTACTAATATTACTACTACTAATATTATTACTACTAGTATTACTACTACTGGTATTACTACAAGTATTACTACTACTGGTATTACTAATACATGTAACTACTACTAGTATTACTACTACTGGTATTACTACTACTAGTATTACTACTACATGTAACTACTACTGGTATTACTACTACTAATATTACTACTACTGATATTACTACTACTAGTATTACTACTACTGGTATTACTACTACATGTAACTACTACTAGTATTACTACTACTAGTATTACTACTACTGGTATTATTACTACTAGTATTACTACTACTAGTACTACTACTACTGGTATTACTACTACTAGTATTACTACTAATATTACTACTACTGGTATTACTACTACGGGTATTACTACTACTAATATTATTACTACTACTAATATTATTACTACTACTAATATTATTACTACTAGTATTACTACTACTGGTATTACTACTAGTAGTATTACTACTACTGGTATTACTACTACTGGTATTACTACTACTAGTATTACTACTACTAGTACTACTACTACTGGTACTACTACTACTAGTACTACTACTACTGGTACTACTACTACTAGTATTACTACTACTGGTATTACTACTACTAGTATTACTACTACTAGTATTACTACTACTAGTATTACTACTACTAGTATTACTACTACTGGTACTACTACTACTGGTATTACTACTACTGGTACTACTACTACTGGTATTACTACTACTAGTATTACTACTACTGGTATTACTACTACTGGTATTACTACTGCTGGTATTACTACTGCTGGTACTACTACTACTGGTATTACTACTACTAGTATAACTACTACTGGTATTACTACTGCTGGTACTACTACTACTGGTATTACTACTACTGGTATTACTACTACTAGTATTACTACTACTGATACTATTGATATAAGAAAAAGAAATGGGCTTGGCTATTATTCTGTAATTATTATTCCGTTAATCCAAAAAAAAATTTTTGAACAGTCAAATTGACAGGAAACTGAGTAAAAGGTAGCAGAGATTATTTCTATAGAGCAGTAGTGAAACGCTTGAAAAGTGAATATATTGAATTAAATGTTCTGCTGAATGATGGCAGAGTATTAATGTTTTATGATTGAGTGCAATATACCCTTACCTCTTCCAAGCATGACTTGCTGGGAGAGTATGTTTAGTAAGAATTAATATAAAGAAATCATAAAATTCAACAAAAACGACTTTTTTTTTCAGTAAACAATCATCAGGTATGATGCCTGTGTTTATAATCATATGATGTCTGATTGAAAAGAAGAAAAATACAACTACAACTCATTAATATAGTAAACAAGATAATATATATATGTACTAGTAGATGTACCTGGTGTTACCCAGTATTAAATGTAACATTAAATTCCTTTTAAAAAACGAAGTAATAAAAACGGAAAGAAACTGAAATATGTGCATGCGAGTATTATGTTTTTTTTTTTTACAGTTCAATTCTTGTAAATAAAAAAAAAATGACTCGAGCTGAGATCGAAACCAAAACCTAAAGATAGTAAGTGAAGTACGATAACCATTGCCACGGTCTTCAAAAAGTGTTTTCAAACCTTAACATAACATAAGGAAGCTGTCATATGAAAAATTTGCGCATACACATTCGTGAAACAGTTGACAAACAGATAAAAATCCAATGAAATCCCACATACAAATTTTTCAATTTTAACCCCTTAGCAGACCTTTTCCCCCGGAGGAAAGTGGATTAAAATGTTTTCCACATGTCTAAATACCCTATATACTAATTTTTAAGTCTGTAGATCAAAACTTCGTTGAGTATATAGGTTGAGAGTTGTCCTCACGCACACACACATATAGATATATAGATAGATATGACATAAGTGTATTTATCAGGTAAAATGAGGAATTTCTTTCTATTTGAATGAAAATATTCTGACAAAAACTATAAAATCAATTATGAATATTATTGCAATTTTAATCGTTGAGATGATCGTCTGTCTTTTATCAAAAAATGTATTTGATTGAATATGCAAATTTCATTAAAAACTGAATATTTTCAATCTTGTACAAATCTCATTCCAAATGTTATTTTATGTCATTTCTGTGCCTTATGTCGGCTTTGTGTGAAATTGTACCTCTGAACTACAAAGTTCATTTCTGATTACTAATGCTAATTGAAAAACATTCTTTTTAATTAGCGGTAGCAGTTTGTACACCATATTTTTTTATTTCTTCTTAAAAGAAAACATCAGAAATGAATGAAGCAATGTTATTTTCACATTTTATGAAACTACAAACTATAAAACATAGAATAGAGAGGGAAAAACATAAACAACATATAAACGTCTATCTTTACATCATCAACGCTCTGATCCCCATCTGGCATCAATTGAAATGGATGGCTCTCGTCTTGGAGAGGCTCCATGTTTTGACAAGCTTCTGGGTTTGACCTTTACTCCTGATCTGAAATGGAACACGTACATCAAATCTGTTGCTAGGGACGCTGGGAAAATGGTGGGATCCTTCTACTGCTCCAGAAGATATCTCACTACTGATGCAATTCTCTATCTGTATAAAAGCCAAGTACGTCCAAGGATGGAGTACTGCTGCCACATCTGGGCAAAAGTTGCTAAAAACAGCCTATCCTGCCTTGACAGAGTACAAAATAGACTTTGTGGTTTAGTGGGGGATGCCCTTTTCTCTTCCCTGCAACCTCTCTCCTACAGAAGAGACGTTGCGAGCCTGTCTTTGTTTTATCGCTATTTCCATGGCAGTGCTCGTCTGAGCTCCAATCCCTCGTCCCCCCCTCGCCAATCTTTCATGAGAAACACCCGTCTGGCTGAAACTACTGTCAATAATTTTCCCCACTTTTTATCTGTGCCTAAATCCAAATGTAGATTCCATGAGCAAAGCTTCTTTCTTAGAACTGCACGCCAGTGGAACTCTCTGCCGCTTGCCTGTTTCCCACCTGACTAAAACTTGGACGTCTTGAAATCCAACATAAACAAATTCCTGACAAACCGCCCCCTTAAGTAAGACACTCTATCAAAACCCCCAATACTAATGATTACTACAATACTATCTCATTGATTACTGTACACACAATAACCCTTATCCCTGAGTGGCCTTCGAGCCTTGATAAGTGGTGACCCCCATGAAAAAAAACAAAAAAAAACAAAGAAAATAAATTAGGATTTCATATTATTTTCAAATTTATAAACAATATCACAAACATTTTGGAAAAAGAAACACAGCAGAAAAGAAGGAATCGTATGTATTATCGTCATCGTTGGTTGGATAGCTTTCAGAAATCAACTTCCAAACTTCCCTATTTATCTCTTTTACTAATAATTTTTATAATTTCTTACTTTTGGATCTAAATGTTTTTAAGCCAGCTTTTATTTATGTTTTGAATAATGTTGGCCTTTCCCTTCCTCTGACGAGAAGCATTTAGCTTCGAAATGCCATGGAGTAAAGAGCTTCTTCTCTCATTCTTTCCTTATTGATCCGATAATATAATAAAATTATATGTAACTTTTATTCCTCACCATTAGGGCTATGACAACAGCATATTCTTTTCCTTGTTTTGATTCTCAGGTACTTTTTTTTTTTTTTTTTTACACAGTGATCACCACTTATCAAGGCCAGGAAGCCACTCAGGGATAAGGGTTATTGCAAGTACATTACGTTAGTGTGGAGATTTGATGAAGTGTTTAATTAAGGGGGCGGTTCATTAGGAATTTGTTAACATTGGACTTGAACACATCCAAGTTGTAGTCCGGAGGGAAGCAGGCAGACGGAACAGAGTATATATTCATTGGTATCTTATGTTTTTATGTAGAGTGATGTGATTCTCGGTTGATTAATTGTGTCAAACTGCGTCAGATATATACTCGAGAGTCAAAACAAAAAGAATATGCTGTTGTCATAGCCCTACTCATCATATATATATATATATATATATATATATGTTTCTGAAGAAATATTTTTCAATTATATTTCATCTTTTATTCATACCAATCCTTTAATTTATGAAGCTCAATGTAATTACAGAGCATATAACAAATAAATGACAAAAGTTTATATTCCGAATTTCAAGATGTTGACCATCTTACAATTTATTCCTTTAAGTATATTGACGTGCACAATTCTTGACAGCACCCGTTTCAGCACAAAATCATTCATTTTATTATTATATCAATAAATGACTCCATTTTGCGTATCTATTCAAAATGGCGTAATAAAAGAAAAAAATGAAAGATAATTGCAACTTCTCTCTCAATTTTTCGATATTGTAATCATGCCCATATGCATTTTATTTTATTTTAGTGAATTGATAGGTGCTATTTCTTCAGAGGAATTAAGGGCAGAATAAACATAAACGGCTGCAAAGGTTCCAAAAATCTGATAAAAAAAAATGAGAATTTGCTACAATTTTTGAATAGATGTTATGTATGTGCATTCTGATAAAAATGTCAAAATTTAGAAAACAGAAGCTATTAACTTACTTCAAACTTACTTTCGTCAGACCAAACCATTTTGGCCCAATTATCAGTTGTCCCATTTTCATGTTTTTTTGGGTTTTTTTTTCAAATTCTGGTCGTTTTTTTTTTCTAGTTGGCCTGAGACAAGTATAGCTTCTTCCTAGCTTTGCATCCTTTTAATCTTGCTTCTAATAACTTTCTTCTTTTTCTGGGGATATCAGCCGCGCATTTATAGTAAAACTTTTTTTTATAAATGAGATTAAATGTTGAATTATTTTAAACGCTACTTTTTGTTTGTTTTAATTATACAAAAAAAAAATCATCATCATAATCAGTTTAACGTCTGTTTTAAATGCTAGAAAATGCTGGAAGGCTTTTCAAAACTGACTTTAAAACTAATCTATCACTGGACAGATCTTTATCTCAAACACATCTTCTTCATTTCCTCCCATGTTTTCCTTTACAAACCTTGCTAACTCAACTGTTTTACATCTACACAACCCAAGAAGATGTAGAATAATTAGGATAGCAGGATCAGCAGGAGGAAGGCAAAGGAAAACATGGAAAGAAGTGATAACCATTTAGAAAAATAAAATAAATATTATTTCAATTTAAAACATACAAATACTATCATTGCCACCAATACTACTACTACTACTACTACTACTATAGGGATTTATCGTTTCTATGTAATTTTATTGTTCCTAAGTTCATGAATTTTGCTATTCAATTCATTTATTCATTTATATTTTACTTAATTATAATTAAGTATATTTTTTAATTGATCTAGTGAAAGTAGAACTTGGGTTTACTTTTAGCAGCCACATAACTCTAGCTTCTCTTATGTTGTCCTTTAGTCCTCACATTCCAGGAGTAATGTTTCTGACGAAGGGAGAAGAATTGCTGGGCGTTTTTTTGGTCGGAATCTATTTCATCTAACACTTATCGTTGGCAGTATTTTTGAAATAGTATTTTTTTACTCTCCTTACATCTACTGGCTTCATGCCTAGTCTGGAGCGAATTCCAGAATCTATGTAATAAGTAGTTTAACGACGAGCAAAAAAAAAAAAAGATGTTGCCCTAGGGAACGTATATTTTTGTTAGTCTATTTAATTACAGATTGCGTGTTAATAATACGCATTAATGACTTTTGGTGTTATACGTATTTAAAAAGAATTTCATCCAATCCCATGAGGCTTTCGTCTTAAGCAGTATATCCTCCATCGCACAGAATGTAGGAGGGACAGGTGCATCGCATGTCATTCGAGACGCCTTGACTTGCGAGGGAATGCTGAAGAAAAGGTGTGGTAAGTTTCTTTTTACTTGACCCTAAGTGTTCATAAGACGTTTCTTCTCGTCTCTTGCATATATCACAATTAAAAAAAGACCTTGTATCTTGCATTAATGGCGAGGTAGATTACTCTCAATATTTATTCATGCATTTTATTGTCATGCATATTAAAAACATCAAACCCAGTCCGCTGAGGGCTACCTCCCAAGTGCTGCCTTTTTCTAAAAGAATTAGAATCGGTCTCAAGAGACTTTCTTTCATGTAGCTAATTTTAGCCTTCATTAAACCTTAGGCAGAAACCTTAGAAAACGTCCTTCAGTCTGTAGTGGAATGGAGCCGCAAATGCTACTACGACTAAGCTTCTTTCCTTTAACAATTACAAAAAAAATATTCTCTAGGATTGATTGCTCTGACAAATAACACCCAACCTGAGAGCTCATCATTCATTCCTCGGCTTAAAATTCAAAGGAAATATGAATTGGAAGAAAAATATTGAGGACATTGCCATTGTCAGTTCCATCACTGCAAGGTTGCATCCCTGTACCTTTTTAATAAACTATGCTCTGATAAACTCGTAGCACTTGTGCTCGAGACAAGCAGCAAAATTCCACCACTTAACTATTGAAATCCTTAGATTTCAGAAAACCAGTTTCTTCCCTTAAACTGCTAAACTTTGGAATTCCGTCTCTGTTTCCTGCTTCCATGACTGTACTGACATGCAGAAGCTTAAATGTAATGTTAACAGACATCTTACTATTCAACTCTCCACAATTCCCCGTTAGACATGATACCAAATAGTAACCACTTATGCCCAAGTGGCAATATGCCTTGTTTGTTTAAAAGAGTTTCAAAAAAGGGAAAGAAAGAAAAAAAAAAACGATCGTGTATCATGCTTTGTTTTTATGGATTCGCATGTAAATATGCTAGAATTTGGAACTCCCTTCCGTGTTCCTGCTTTCCCAACTGTACTGACATGCAGGAGTTCAAGTGTAATGTGAACAGATGTTTCGCAATACAACTCCTTACATAGTGTCACTAAAATTTATGTCCCCGATAGTAGCCCCCTACATCAAAGTTGCACTGTGCCTTGTTTGTGGTGAAAATGGGATAATCATAATAAAAAAATGAAAATAAGTATGAAAGTTTAATTTCCACAAATGAATAATTGTAAATATCTTGGAATGTACATATATAGCATTAAAATATCATAATTATATTCGGTTCAATGTGAATTTTACATGCTGGCAAAGGCTAATTTTGGAGCAGTCTCAAAATACTGTAAAAAAAAAGCAAACAAAAAAAAACAATAAAAAAAACAAATACAAAAAAGTTCATCCTAATTGTACTTCTAATGCTACCAGATCAGGCTGTCTTAAGATACCGGCTTACTGACCTGAAATGCACCATACACTGATGTCATTGTTTTCTTTTCCTTTCCCTTTGCAAAACTCAATTATGTTCTGCAAAGTCAAAAACAAAACCGCAATTTTTCTCTATGAAACAACTTACCGAAACAGCATGTGTATATAATTTGACAATATAAAGAACTTCAAGCATGAAAACTTTTTCCAAAATGATTGGATGTAGCATTAAATCAAATGAAAAAAGGTTGATATGCCATAAAACAACCAAACCAAATATTTGAACATATAAAGAACTTGAAGTATGTAAACTTTTTCCAAAATTGCTAGATTCGGCATGGAATAACCTGAAAAGGGTTGATATGCCGTCAAACAATTGAATCGAACATCATGAATACATACATAAAGAACTTGAAGCATATGAACCTTCTCTAAAATTACTGAATTCAACAGTAAATAACATGAAAAGATTTCATAATGCTGTAAAACAAAACAATGAAACCAATTGTACTATTAAATCTGATCTTTCTCCACCAAATAACAATTCCTCAGTGACTTTGAAACAATAGAAACCGATAGCTGAGGTCAAAGATACATACAGAAACATAAGACTTGATCACTACATCATATTATTAAATAGTTTTGGAGTACTAATTCTAAAACAAGCCGCAAATCATGATTATATTTGGCACGAGTATTTTGATTGTGTATAATCAGCTTTACTAAAGCAGTTGGAATTTCTGCACCGGTATATTCCAAACACAATCAATATAATATTAAAATAATACTATTTCATTTTTACATATAAAAGAAACTTTGTTGGTATATTCCAAACAGAATCAGCATAATATGAAAATATTACTATTTCATTTTTTTTTTACAAATAAAAGAGAAAGTTTGTCGATATATTCTAGTAACGTAGTAGTAACGAACAACAAAAATAAAATGAAAAAGAAAAATTGTCACAACTCCTTCTCACTAACGCCACAATTTGTATAAACTCTTTTTAACAAACTATAATTCACAGCATCAATTCTCAACATCGATGCTCTCTCATGACTGGCAAAACTCGAGTTGCTGCCCTCTCCAATTCCTCCTTCTTATAGCAGTTATTCCCCTTATATAAAAATTAATTGCATATGTATCTAAAGAATCCATCTATAATCATACTTTTTGTTTTCTTTTTCCTTTCCTCGATCCTGTCACCTGACAGACTAGACAGATGCACTGTCGCTTGTGTGAGTAGTATCTTCCATTACCTTCTCCACACAATGATAGGTTTAAAAATAATAGATTGAATGGAAAAAAAAAATTAATAACATAAAAGGGCAGAACAACAAGTATTTGTAGACATTGGACTTGAAGACGCCCATATTGTAGTCTGCATAGCAACGTGTTCTACAAATAGGAAGTTCTTGGAAATAAACTGTTCACAGAAATTACATTTGATTTTACGTATATTGAGGAAGAAAAGAAAGCCCTTTGTTGTTGAGGTTGTAGAATGAGTTCTTGTGAATGTTTTATAGGGAAAAAACAGAAAATGAAGCACCTACCACTGAAATAACAATAAAGTAGAGAAAAGCATAATATATTTGAGAAATATGACATAGGTTCGGTTACAGGAACAGTAAATATTCATTATAACAGATGTGGATAGCAAGAAAACAAGCAAGAAAAAAAAACAGATTGAATAGCATAGTTCATGTCTAGTTAATACTAATGCCCTCATGAAAGGGACCTTCACCTGCACGTCGTTACGTTCTTTGGCATTGTCATATATCTCTTGAGAAGAGTGGTTTTCATTAACATCAACAAATGGAGAATAACGCAGATGCAGGTGCAGGTGCAGCAGTAAATCTCAAGTTTGATGATGCAAAGAGAATTTAGTTTGTGCGAGAAATATTACTGTATGCACAGATGGAAAATCTGTTGAACACAAATTTAATTTTGATATCTTTTATATATTTGTATATGAGAATACCAGATATGTTTTATGTATCTGTATAATAGAATACAGTGGCCCGTTGGGCCAGTATTTGCTACAATTATTAAATATATAATTTCTTTAACTTTCGTTTGTGTTTCTACGAGAAAATATTTACTTGAAACTAGATAACATCATAGGAAACGAAAAGCAGCTTTTAACAGTTTTTTGAAGTCTTTTATTTACAAGTAATATATATATATATATATATATATATATATATACATTCAAATTTTTTTCATTTTGTCCTGGCTGGGGATGGGTCATTCTATAGGATGCCAAGCATTCACTTGCTATCTCATACATCCCAACTGACCAATGTTTTTTAAGATTCTAACTGTAATTCTAAGTATAATTATTTGTAGCTTTTTTGCACTTGGTTCACCGGGTATATTTGCAAGGTAGGTTTTGAAATTATACATGTATGTGAATGTTTTATGATAATGATTCGCTTTTACCAGACCTCCACCGTCATTCTCCTACCTATCTTTTGTTTTCACTTGTCTTTCTTTTTTTTCACTTGTCTCTTTTGAATAAATGATTATTATGAAGAGAAAATGACATCATAAAAGATGATTACTTGTTGCTAACATGATGTTATATATATAAATATATGTGTGTGTGTGTGTTGCCTGTCTAGCCGCACTAATGAGCTGTGATACAGTGAAACAGTACTGCATGTGGATGACATACATGTATATTATTCTTTGGGGGCTACAAAATTTAAATATTGCAATCATGAAGGGAAGACTTATGATTAAAAGTAAAATAAGTAAAACCCCTTTATTAATAAGGGGGGGGAGAAGAGGAAAGAAAATGGGGGAGGAGGGGTCAGTTTACCGGTTTCCAAAGCTGTATCGATGGATTTAGGATTAAGAAGGAAAAATAAAAAATATGTGTATTATTAAAATAAAATTACGTTGCGTTCATGGGTGAAAAAAAATAGAGAAGTAATTAAAATAAAGCAATGTTATGATATCCGAAAATACGGTAATTGGAACAAAATAACCAATTTGTAATAAAATATTTAGAGTTTTAAGAAGAATTGGAATCGGTAATTTAATACAAATTGGTAATTGTATCAGGATTGGGAAAAATACTGGAATCGTCCCATCACTATATATATATATATATATATATATATATATATATATATATATATATATATATAATACTAATAATAACAAAGAAAGGAGGTGATAAGTAGTAGAATGGATTCAACCAAACACTATATAAAACAAACCACGCATGTGTGGTCCCCCTCCGGTACTGCTTGTGAGATGACGCCACAAAAAATGATGCAGAAATGATGAATGTGAGAAGTGTGAAGGGCCAATGTTGCCTTCACATTTTCGCCACGTTTCAGAAAAATCTAATGGATGGGGCAAAAGTTATGGGGTAAAAAGTGTCATTTTGTTTTTTTTCAATTTTGGGGCATTTGTGACCCCTTTTGAGCTCCTGGGAACGCCGAATCCCAGTGAAAACAGACAAACGGCGCAGTTTCACACCTTAAGATATGTATATATGAATTCAGCACCATGAAAAACAACTATATAGACATATATATCAAGTTTTTGAGTACTATGAAAAATGAGCTCCAAAAAGACATTTTTTTTAGCCTTAAAAATCCCTGGAGGATGCGAACCAGAATTTTGCCAGGGTTACCCATACTGAATTTATATTAAGAACAATGGCCTCCACATTTTGGCCAAGTTTCAGGAAAATTTAATGGATAGATCAAACGTTATGGGGCAAAAAGTGTCAGTTTTGGCATTTTTGACCTCTTTTGAAACTCTGGAGACGCCGAATCCCAGTGTAAATGGATAACGGTGAAGTTTCAGGCCTTAACACATGTATAGTCGAGTTGATCCCCGTGAAAAAACACTATATAGTCAGACATCAAGTTTTTGTTGAGAAATATGAAAAAAGAGCCACAAAAATGGGCTTTTTAGCACTAAAAGTCCCTGGGGACGCAAACCAGAATTTTGCCAGGATCATCCATACTGGATTTGTATGAAGAACAATCGGCTCCACATTTTGGCCAAGTTTAAGAAAAATCTAATGGATGGATCAAAAGTTATGGATTTTTTGACCTCTTTTGAGCCCCTGGGGACGGAATGGGAATTTTTGCAAAAAATTTTTTTTACTGTGCACATCTGTTTAATGAAATACAAGTTGTGGAAAAACTAATGGACGGTTATCTGGCAATCGTCCAGACTAACGGACGCACAGACGGACGCCACTGAAAACATAGGTCTCTCTCCGATAAATTAGGGGACCAATAAAGTAGTTTGTAAACAGGCACAGTAACCTGTGGAGAAAGGGACGGATAAGAAATACTTTTTAAATGAGATGAATTGGTTAGCCTAAGTTTATCTGGAGCAAAAAACTAAATCCAGTATCAAAAATATTTTTGTTCATGTTTTGAGGGAGGTGGTGTTTGATCAACACTGTTGAAGAGCCCTGATTTAATATACTGTTTTGTTTTTAAATCCCCAAAACAGTGTTTCATCGTAAACAACTGATGATCCCTTGAAGAACATTGGTATTATTGTTTATTCATGTAAGTAAAACTATTCAGCAATACGAGAGATTAATTGACTTACTGACAAAATAATGTTCCAACGAACGACATTTTTTTTATAGTTTTAAAGAAACTTTCAATCGATATATATATATATTTATACTAGTGTTGGGACGATTCCTAATTTTTATACGATTCCGATTCCAGGAAAATATTGATTAACGATTCCGATACCAAGTACGATTCCGATTCCGATTCCTAGGGAATTTATTGTTTTGAAATATACCAGGTAGTTTTATACTTATGGTCGGTAGTTCCCAAATATGTTCCCTAACTTTGGAAGAGATATTTTATGTTTACACCGTCGTGTTTTGGTTTAAATAAAATTATTATATAGTAAACTAAACGGAGAAATTAGCAAAATTTATTTTAGAGAAAATTTATTTTACTTAATTGGAATACAGAAAAAAAAAACTCAAAGAAAATAGAATTTATCCTTCAGAGAAAAAAACAAATAAAATAGAATTTATATAACAGAACAAAAACAAGAAAATTAGAGAATAAATACACACGATTCATTATTTTGGTCCTCATAATTAACAGATTTAATGAATTAAATAAAAAAAATATAGCGGAAGAGAAAGAAAATATATACTAATTAAATATAAAAAAGATAAATATTTGATTTAATAATTTATAAATGAACGTGCGTAATTAAAAAAAAACAATATACCACGTGACATGGCGCCGTAGATACAAAATAACCTTTCCAACGTTAACGACCATATATGAGAAATACCATTAATCGAAAGTTTTTGTGTTTTATACCAAAAGGTAGGTATAGCGAAAAGTTACAATTAAAGGAATTTCAAAAACGATTTTTTGTTTAGCTATTGATAGTTGTATTTGTGACGGCAGTTCTTCAGACCTCCATAATTCACAAGGAGTAGTTAACACCTATTATTTTTTCTTACTTTTTCATTGCTTTTACACGTTGTTTCTAACGTGAAGAATAAGTTTAGCCAAACTAATTTTGAAATAGGGTATATCAAAGGAACACATATAAAAATGATACCACTATAAAAAACAAATGAAATACTAGATAAAATTGAGCAAACATAATTACCAAAATTACAGAAAAAGATTAAAAAAAAAAACAAACAAAAAATGGTGAAGTTTGTTGAGTGAAATGAATTATTGAAAGAAAATTAATTGAACTAATAGAAATGTTAAATAAAAAATGTCACATTTCAATATTTTTTTAATAATTAAATTCTCGGGGTTGTCGAAATTAAAAATTAAGTGATTTTTTTTTATTAGACTTCTTTCGAAGCTTGTTACCTTGAAAAATACATTTAAAACCCTGTTTTTTTAAAATAAATTGAAAAATAAATGCAATCAAAAAAATTTAATTGATAATTGAAACTTTAAAAACATATTAAACATTGAAAAATTACTTATCTAACAAATTAACGTTCAATAAAGTAGATCCAGTCTTCATAAAGGAATTTGGTTATAATAAATATATCTTTCCCAAACTTAAAAATTAAATCTTTTTTTTTTTTTTTTTTTTTTTTTAGAGAGAGAGAGTGCTTTAAAATCGCTGGGGAGTGCCGCCTAAAATTTTAAAGAAGTAAATTTTAGGAGTTTAGTGCCTTTCAAAGATGGTTATCATAATTTATTATCATCATTTAATTTCCTTTCCCCCCCCCACACCTTTCCACGTGGTTCAGTAGTTAACCAGTGCTCCTGTTGCTGTCAGTCAGCTATCTTTACCTAAGTTTTAATTTCTAGTTAAAAGAATTTTTCATGAATGGAATCAGCATTTTTAAAAATTATTTTTTTAGTTGTATATATTATATTTACTCTTTGAAGTTAAGGAGGGTTAAAAAAAAATGGTGACACCTAGATGGTGACGTAGGCAAAAAAAAAAAAAAAAAAAAAAAAGACACTGCGATTTCGACCCTCACTAATAAAACTGCTCTGAGTGACTAGTTGGTAATTGTTTGTTCCTTTTCTTTTTTGTTTTGCTCCTCCAATTTATTTGGATGCTTCATAGTTAAATGTTTTAACATGTTGGTTGTGGTCATGTTAGATGGTTTTATTCCTCGCGATATTTTAATTTGACAGACTTTGCAAATGGCTTTCAACTCATCATCTTCAAAAAGACTTTTTTTTGGACTTTGGGCCATATTAGAAAATTCAGTTTATCTGTAAACAAATAATTTACTATTAAATTTTGTTTTAAAGCTAGTCACTTATTTGGATAATTAATTGAAAATAATCCGCTAAAAAAGACAAAAAGAAAAAAATATAAAGGGATAGGGCGGTAAATTGTACCAACCGGTAGTTAACAAAAAAAACTTATAGAATTTAATTTTTGAAACCAATGTATAAAAGTTTACATAATGAAATGCAAATATGCATTTTCGGGTTTGTATTACTGTACACATAGATTCGAAAAAGTTGTCAAAAAACAAATATATAACAAACAAATATTATCAAAGGCAAGATAAGTTACTTTTCTACCAAACTGGGTAATTTATTTTGTTTTTATTCAATGTAACATGTTTATTCAGCTCGAAAAACATGCAGTGTTTACCGATGTATTGGAAAATTCAAAATGGCGCCCGACACTCTCTTTAACATGGTAAGTTCGGGAAAAGGTGTTATAAATAATAAACTAGACAAAATACTATTAAAAAAACACCGTATATATGTCAAAATATGTCACGGTAACATATATTGAGCGAGTTTCTAGCAGTATTTTGTATAGTTTATTATTTATAACATCTTTTCCTGAACTTACCGTGTTAAAGAGTGTCGGGCGCCATTTTGAATTTTCCAATACATCGGTAAACACTGTATGCTTTTCGAGCTGAATAAACATGTTACATTGAATAAAAACCCGAAAAATATATCCAGTTAGGTCGAAAAATAACTTCTCTTGCCTTTGATAACATTTATTTGTTATATATTTGTTTTTTGACAACTTTTTCGAATCTATGTGTACAGTAATACAAACCCGCATTTTCTTTTGAATTTTTTTTTTGGTTGACTGTGTTCAATTCACACATGGTTGATGCGGTTCAATATTGCTAAACTATAAGTCCTTAGTAAAATTCTATTTATAAATACTTTTTAAAATGAAATTATTTAATTAATCGTAAATATTATTTAGACATAAAAATTAATTGATTACAAAACCTTTTAAAAATATATATATTAATTTCTTTTTCGTTCGGCAAAAAACTGAGCAAAACACTTAATTTTCAATTTAAAATTCTAGAAAAAAGATTATATTATTCTGCTTTTAATATAATCAAATTCAGGGTTTTATCTTTCTGGAGAAAAAAAAATAATGGATTTTATTTCAATGAAATTAAAAAAAACAAAAAAACTTGACTGAATTGAATTAATTACCCTTAAATTAACGAAGGGGTTATTTAATAACTTTAGGTTTGGAAGAGATAGGTATGGGGTCGATTTTTTTGAAACTTCAAAAGAAACCGACTACTGTCAAAACTTTGCGAAATAATACACCGTGATCAATTTCATTTTAGAGATATTTCTTTCAAAAGCCTTCTTTTAAAAAAAGAAAAAAAAGTACATTGTTCTATTAAACCTTTTACTGTTTAAATAATTTGACTTTGCTCGTTTTATTTTAAGAAAATATAAGTTGAAAAAGCATTTTCATTCACTATTAGAAGATTTGCCAGTAAAAAAAAAAAACAATCGCCAAAAAGATAAGCGTTTTTTTTTTTATTTTTACTCGCAATGTAGAGTCCTGCATACTTCTTTTCAAGTTAACTCTTTTGTAGTTTTGATTACAATAGATCTGAATGAATGAACCTTGTAAGGGAGGGGCACTAAGCATTGCCCTGTTAATAATGAATTTCTTTGGTTTCTTTTTATTTCTCTCTTGCGGTTAGAAATATCAGGAAATTTTTTTCTTTTTTTCAACATCAGACTAAAAGAATCGCAATGAAGGAATCGGAAAATTAAGGTATTTTTTAACGATGCGATTCCGATTCCGATACCTCCCAAAATACACGATTCTTACGATTAACGATTCCGATTTCGATTAATCGTCCCACCACTAATATATATATATATATATATATATATATATATATATATATATATATATATATATATATATATGATAAAGAGTTAGAATGCATAAAAGATAGATAGGAACGGAATCAGACATAGGAAGAATAAAACCCAGAAATGGGAGATTTGAGCGATTCAGTTTGGATCAATAAACGTCTTCAGATAATGTTTTATCTTGTTTGTTATTTTTCAATTATGTCTCTCATATATATATTTTTTTTAAATTTTTTCTATTTTCTCAACCAATTGATACATTTTTTTTTATTTTTAAACTTTCTTCCTTATTTCTTTTCTTTAAACTTCCTTATTGAGACGTTAAATGTATGAACATTGGTAAGGCATAATTTTGTTCCATCATTTTCGACGTGGGAGGGAATGTACACTTGCATATAATATGCATGTGTACATGTGTTGGTCAAGTGCATGCCTTGATGAAAGAAAAATACATCTCATGTCGGAAACTGTTAAATTGCCTTCTTGCTAAACCAATTTGAAGATAAAAAGAAAGCCTAGTCAACCCGTGCGTCATGCTTTTTTAACTCAGAATAAGTGAGAAACTAATTAAGACAGAAACTCAAAGTTGTTTAGCATTGCGAGTCCATCATTTCATCTGATCTTTTTTATTGCATATCCAGTTAAAAAGATGAAGAGATTAAGATGTATTTTCGGAAATAAGTCATCTCAAAAACAACTAAACATTTTCGAAAAAACGATCTCGGAAAATATTAAATTTAATTTGAATGCTTAGAAAATCGAATGCTGCTATAATTTTCTGGGAATTTCATTGTTAAAACAACTTATTCTTGAAAAATATTTTTTTTTACTCTTCGTCATATCAAAGTCAGAAATTTTCTACCCAAACAAATGCCATATATAACATCTCTGCAAGAAACGCAAGAATCTGTATATTTGGGGCTGATTCGTCAAAAGCTAGAATAGGTCACATCAGTATAGTCACCACGATATATTATGCTTCAGAATTTATTTTTTTGCATAATCACCACTATTCTGTAATGAAATTCTTTCCTACTCAATAGATAATAAGTTGTACCGAATGAATCCAAGGGCTCAGTCTGTTTGTGATCTTCATAAACGATATTACAAAGGTTTTTAATTGTGGCATTAAAATCTATGCAGATGACACTAAAGATTGACTCCAAGATTGACTCAATCACAGACTGCCTGTAATTCCAGCAAAATATTGCCTATCTACTTCAGTGACAGTTAATTTTCCACCCAAACAAATGCCATATATATATATATATATATATATATATATATATATATATACATGCCAGCAGCTGCGGCTAGCAAGTTGGTTGGTATATGTCACCATTTATTTAAATACATGGACCGTGTTATGTTCCTGAGTCTCTATTTGGGACTGATCCGTCAAAAGCTACAATATGTCACATCATATATATATATATATATATATATTATTCCTTAATTGGAATTCACTTTTTGAGATGAGCATTATATGTTAATTTTTATTTTTATTTCGGACTATTAGTCTCATCTTTATTAGTTGTTGTTTTCGGATCTTTTTATTGGTTCACAATGTTTCGGCCAACTTCCTCTGGCCTTCGTCAGGTGGTAACCGCGACGGATAGGAACTTCGAATCTCCTAACTGCATTCTCAGCCATCACTGCCATCCGCAGTTGTTGTCGTCTCACCACATTTTTGACCAATTACCTCTGGCATGCTTTGGGTGGGATTGAAACCGCTATCTTCAGACAATGTTCATCTGGAACCGTAGAGATTCAACATCTCTATCAACTGCGCCACGTGTGATGAGACGACAAAAACTACGGATGGCAGTGATGGCTGAGAATACAGTTAGGAGATTCGAAGTTCCTATCCGTCGCGGTTACCACGTGACAAAGGCCAGAGGAAGTTAGCCGAAACGTTGTGAACCAATAAAAAGATCCAAAAACAACTAATAAAGATGAGACTAATAGTCCGAAATAAAAATAAAAATTAATGTCACATCGTTATGGTAACCCCTATATATGCATGATATTGTAACCATAGAAGAGGTGCATTGATCTGTTCTATGAGGAGAAAACTGGTCCCAGATCTGCATGACCTGTTCTATGAGGAGGAAACTGGTTCCAGATCTGCATGATCTGTTCTATGAGGAGGAAACTGGTCCCAGATCTGCATGATCTGTTCTATGAGGAGCAAACTTGTCCCAGATCTGCATGATCTGTTCTATGAGGAGGAAACTTGTCCCAGATCTGCATGATCTGTTCTATGAGGAGGAAACTGGTCCCAGATCTGCATGATCTGTTCTATGAGGAGGAAACTTGTCCTAGATCTGCATGATCTGTTCTATGAGGAGGAAACTTGTCCCAGATCTGCATGATCTGTTCTATGAGGAGGAAACTGGTCCCAGATCTGCATGATCTGTTCTATGAGGAGGAAACTTGTCCTAGATCTGCATGATCTGTTCTATGAGGAGGAAACTTGTCCCAGATCTGCATGATCTGTTCTATGAGGAGGAAACTTGTCCTAGATCTGCATGATCTGTTCTATGAGGAGGAAACTTGTCCCAGATCTGCATGATCTGTTCTATGAGGAGGAAACTGGTCCCAGATCTGCATGATCTGTTCTATGAGGAGGAAACTTGTCCTAGATCTGCATGATCTGTTCTATGAGGAGGAAACTTGTCCCAGATCTGCATGATCTGTTCTATGAGGAGGAAACTGGTCCCAGATATGCATGATCAGTTCTATGAGGAGCGACTGAAGCAACTGGATCTTCCAACTCTGGTGTTCCGTCGAATCCAAGTCTTCAAATACCTGCATGGGGAATACACACAGTCTCAAGATCCTTCCTTTGAAACAAGATTGTAGGACCCCTGACCATTCCTTGTGTTTGGATAAACAGCGACCTTGGAAGCGGGCATCTGGGTCTGTTCCAGGACACTTCTTTTACCAACGTGTGGTGAACGTGTGGAACCAGCTGCCGGAAGACGTGGTATCTGCAGAGTCACTCAATACTTTCAAAGACAAACACTGGAGGAATCACTTGCTTCGCTTTGACTACAAATCTAGAGATGATGTGTATTGAGAGACCGTAATCTCGGAGGGAGGGTAAGTGAGCATAACACTAGGTACATTTTCAAAGAAAACATTAGAAGGCGCTCGCATCACTTAATTGAGGTATAGAAGCACAAAATGGAAACAATACCTCCGCTTTCCTCCAAAACTGCTGACTTCTTTTTTATTACTTATCTTTTTATCGCATATTTCTTTTTAAAAATAACTTTTTATTTAAGTTAATATCATATATTTTGGTAAGCTGTTTAGATATTTACAAAAATATATTTATTTACGAAAATATGAAAAAAAAACATGAATGAATATATCGCATTATATTTCAGCTTAGAAAAAGTTTTTTTTTTATAAAAGTGTTTGTTTCATTTATCTGGATATCTTGAAAGTATATTTATTCATAGAAACGTGAAATATTGTTTTGAATCCTAATAAGACATTCGTACAACTGTTAAATTGTTTTTCTCTTGTGCATTCACCATTTTGTAGCTGTTAAAACGTGATATGTTTATAGTTTTTCTTTTCATGTTTTCGTAAATAAATATATTTCTTAAAATAGAATAGTTTGTCAAAAATAAATAAATAAAAATTGATGATAAAAAAAAGAAGTGTATGTATTCAAAACAATATTTAGCAACACATTTGCTATTTTTTTGCATGTTTTTTTTTAAAACAAATATATTAACACAAATTATCTTAATATTTTGTCCAATTATATAAGTAAGCAGTTTTGGAGAAAAGCGGAAGTATTGTTTCCATTTTGTGCTTCCATACCTTAATTGAGCTATGTGAGCACCCTCTCATGACGTGTTTGAAAGTTAAGCTACCGTGTTATCAATCTTGGGTGTATAGGCCGGTATTGCTTCTGTATTCTATTGTATCATGGTGGTGATATTAATCCGATGGGTCGGCGTCTTGTAAAAGAAGGAAATGTACACGTTTCATGCTGATGACTGTTACGGTAAACTCTGAATCGATGTTAACTCAATTGCTCCCTCCACGAGAGGTCGAACGCTTAGGTTTATACCATTAACCCAATGACGAGAAAAACACGAAGTCTTGAATGAATATGTTGTTTTTACAACGAAAGTTTCAGAAAAAAAATATGATTTTAATTATTTGAAAATAAAAAACAAAAAAAAAAACATTATTCGACTCTGCAAATTTTCAAATTAAACATTTTGGCTTAATCTGCTTTTTTTTTTACTGTCATCTAAATGAATAAATACAAACGGTAAAGTCTAAATGCACTATTTATTTAAAGTTAATTCAATCTCGCATAAGAGATGCACCAATATTTTATAAATACTGTTTATATATATATATATATATATATATATATATATATATAGGGTAGTAGTCACAAAGTTGACTAATTTGCACATTGGTTTTGAAAAAGGACATTTTATTGATTTAGCTATTATTAGTTTATTATTCAATGATTGCTTGGATTTTTATGTTTCGCACCACTATTTTACTTCTTAGACAAATATTGAGCATTTGTGTTTAAATGCTCCTTTCAATAGGTGGACTGATTTGATTTTCAACAACCTATTTCTAAATTACATGGGAAAAGGCAAATGTACTTTTTTCTTTCTTTACAGCAAAGTTATGAATAATAATTAGTAATGTGTTTCATATCTTAGAAAACATTTCGTAATGCAAAAATTGAAAGTCTTTGAAAACCATTATATATAACAAAAAAATGATTTTATCATTTTTACCATTTCTTGGCTGTCAAAGATTTTCAATTTTAACATTAGAAATTAAAATGTAAAACACGTTACCAATTTAAAATTCCCGCTCGACCTAGTGTATACACGTCCAAATTGAAAGACGACTACAATCGCCAGCAAAACCAGGCATCATCATCTCTCTCTCTCAACGAGGGCTCCGTCCCTCCTAGGGTTAATACCACCGGAATATAAAGAGAAAGAAAACATTAAACACGGACAATGATAATATATGTTTCTATACGGAAAATTTGGATATTATATATATATAAGAAAATGAATTTATCATTTAATAAATATTTTTTTTACATAAGCATAACCACTTATCAAGGCCCAGAGACCACTCAAGAATAAGGGTTAAGAGTGCACAGTAGTCAATTGGACAATATAGTAATCGTTAGTAATGGAAATTCGGTAAATTATGTTAACTTAAGTGGAACAGCTTATCAAGAACTTTTTTACGTTGGACTTGAAAACAACCATATTGTAGTCAGCTGGAAAGCAGGAAAACGGAAGACAATTCCACAGGCGTGCAGTTCTAAGAAAGAAGCTTTGTTCATAAAATCTACGTTTAGATTTAGACACAGATAAAGAGTGGGGGTAATTATTGATAGTGTTTTCAGCTAGACGAGTGTTTCTTGTGAAAGTTTGGCGAGGGGGGGGCCCATAGATTGAAACTCAGTCGAACACTTTGCATGAAAATAACGATAAAGCAGAGAGAACCTCGCAACATCTTTTCTGTGAGGTAGAGGCTGCAGGGAAGAGAAAAGGACATCTCCTACGAGGCTACGATATCTATTTTGAACTCTATCACGGTAGGACAAGTCCTTTCTAGCAGCTCCTGCCCAGATGTGGCAACAGTACTCTGTCCTTGGACGTACCTGGCTCTTATATAGATAGAGAATTGCATCAGCAGTGAGATATCTACTGGATCAAGAGAAGGATCCCACCATTTTTCCATATTTTTTAAACACTTCTTGGTTTTCAAAGATTTTCAATTTTAAAGTTATGAATAAAATGCTTAATATTTTTGATAGCATTTTCAAGTATTTAAGTAGTAAACTCTGTGGAGCAGTAGTGAGTCGGTAAAGACAATAATATAATAATAATAATAATAATAATAATAATAATAATAAAACAATAATAATACATCCATGACCCGTTGGGTCAAATAAATATTTAATGTATCTCTTAACAATAATCTTCTATTTACAGCATTTTTTTAATACACGTTAATAATCACGTTAAGGAGACGTGTCCTTTAATTGCTACGTCATCGGAACTAACAGGTCAAAAAAAAAATAGGCAGAGAGTTTGGATTTTGTCACCAACGTGTGCAGACATGCTCCAAAAAAAAAAAAAAAAAAAAAAAGGCCGGGAAGCGGGGCTAGACAAAAAGCAAACATGTAGACACGTAAGCAGACTCCGATGTGAAACACTGAGACATCTGAAATAAATCGTCTTATTTGTGTTAATATGTGAACAGTCATCACAGCACCCAACAGCAGTTGAAGACAAAGGACCTCTGGACCGAAAGGTATGAAGTATCTTCTTCCATTCCCCCACCTCCTGCAATGCAACAATACACAATTGGCAGATGTATTCACAAAGTATGAATCATCAAGTACAGCTCTCTTGAAAATGTTTGAGGAAGTATGCAATTTTATTTGTTAAAATTAATAGAAAGTTGTGTAAAAGCGATGTCAGAATAGAAAGTGGAGACTAAGGCAAATGAATTATTTCCCTTGAATGAAAGTGGAGACTATTTAAGGCAGACATGCTGACTGCTAAGGTTGAAGAAATTATATTAGTGGATGTTTTTTGGGAGATTATAGTAAATATATTGTATATATTAATTCCAGGAGTAACTATTTTGCTAACTCAGATATTACAGTTGAGTGCCACTTGTTCCAGGATGAGTGAATATAATTAGTTTGTCTTAGTAACTCAATACAAAATGTATATTAACTATTACTTTTGGTTACATTTTAATTATATTTTAGTAATTGAATACTTTTTTTTTTATTATTCAATTTTCACCTCAAACAAGGCACGGTGCCACTTTGAAGTAGAAGGCTACTATCGGGGACATAATTTGTGGGGACATTATGAAGGGAGATGAGTAGAAAGATGTTTGTTCACATTACACTTGAACTTCTGCATATCAGTACAGTTGGGAAAGCAGAATCCCGGAAGGGAGTTCCAAATACTTGCAGTTCTGGGGAAGAAACTATTGGAGTAAAAGGCTTTCTTACACCTAGGGATCTCTACTGTAAAGGGGTGGGACTTAGTTGCTTGTCGGGTTTGTCGGGGGTAGTCACGTCAAGGAGGTACAAGTGCTTGCAGTTCGTCAGAGCAGCCACCATTAAAGTATTTGTAGAACAGGCAGAGGGATGCAAAATTTCGTCGATGGGACAGAGGCTGAAGCCTAGATGACAGTTCAGGACCTATCAGGTTGGCGGCTCTCTTTTGAACCCTGTCCAGAATTGAGAGACAAGCAACAGATGCACCAGCCCAGTACTCCATACATGGGCGAATGGTGGCCTTAAAGAGGTACGGAATATTTTCAGACGTAAGTAATTTTCTAGCATGTTAGAGAGAGCCCACCTTCTTAGCAGCAGCCTTGTATATTCTCTTAAGAACCATTGAGTCAACGTAATTATGCCAAAGTTAAACAATGTAGAGACTGGTCAGTATCAGATTGGTTGCTATTTGAAAATGCTACACTTTAATAAAGATGTTTATGATACTTTAAAAGGGTTGGCAGCTAATTTACAGATGTGCAGGGCTTTATCATTTGCCAATGTTATGTCACTGATATATCTGCCGAATAACGTTTAACCTCATATTTGTTGATTGATCGATATTTAATAAGCCACGTCTGCACCAGCAGATGGAGAAAAGAAAAGCATCACACCCCAACCCTCACATATACTCCTGGTATGATAAATGTTCTTTTTCTTTTTACTCGTCATCTTCTCTCCCTTTTTCGTTTCATTTTTTTCTGATTTTTTTCCCAAGGGAGTCACCATATATCAAGGCCCGAAGGACACTCGAGAATAAGGGTTAATGAATGTAAGATGGTGGCGTAGTAATCGTTAATGTTGTAGATTGGGCAGAATTTGGATTATTTATGGGGACGGCTCAATAAGAACTTGTTTACATTGGACTTGAAGACTACCATATTGTAATTGGCTGGAAAACAAGCCAATAGAACAATGTTCCACTTGCGTGCAGTTCTAGGAAAGAAGCTTTGTTCATGGAATCTGCGTTTAGAATTAGACACAGATAGAGAGTGGGGAAAATTGTTGATACTGATTGTAGCTAGTTGAGTGTTTTTTTTTTCAAAGTTTGGCAAGGAGGGACCATAGAATGGAGCTCAGTTAAACACTTGCCATGAAAATAATGGTAGCACAAAACAAAAACAGCCTCGCAGCGTCTTTTCTGTGGGAAAGAGGTTGCAGAGAAGAGAAAAGGGCATCACCTACTAATAGTGATATACCTACTCCAACTATTTTTCAGCGATCTTGGCAACAGATTTGATGTATGTGCTCCATCTCAGATCAAGAGTGAAAGTTAGTCCCTATCACTATCGATATCGCTATATCACATGATCTCCAAAATATAATTTCTGAAATTATTTTGTGACTTCCATTTCATGACAAAAATGGACTTAAATACTTTTATCGCCTGAAACATTATCATGCCTACTGTAGTGATATAAAAATATTTATATGAATAAAACAAAAATATATCTTGCTCTGTTTATTATTAAGCACTTTAATATAAACCTTGTTAAATTCATTGTTTTTTTTTTTTTAAATCTTTGAATATATTTAATCTGGAATAATGAGATATAGTCATCCACATACAGTACTGTTTCGAGGTTTCACAGCTCATCAGTGCGGCTAGACAGGCAACTGCTTCAAGCCAGGATCGAAACCTGACCACCCAAATGACAGTCAAGGCTTCTCACCAGTATGCTATACGGCTGTTGCTCTGTGAGTAATGAATTAATGATGCTTTGACATCGTCCAAATGCCTCCAAATATATAGTATAGATGTTTAGAATATATAACCTAGCAGTCAGCCCGAGGAATCTTTCTCTTTTTTTGTCCTCCAATACATAACGTTATAAATTGTCATCAGTTGTGACCTTAATATGACGTCAGGTTTATGGTGTCATATGTGACGTCAGAACATATATATATTGTTGAGTCATACATATATATACTATGACATCATTGTAAACAGACAGGGATACGGATTTATTATAATATATATATATATATATATATATATATATATATATATATATTTAGCATATATGCTAAGCACATATTCATATATATGCACAGCATTCATGCTAGGCATATATATATATTATATATGTATATAGTTACAGAAAGAGAGATTTAATATAATATGGTACATCTTTGAATGATAAAGAAATTTGGGGATGAGAAATTCATTGAAATAGACTTTTTTAATTAAGTTAAATTACGTAAAGAATTTTTTGCATAAGCCAGAGTGCATATTAATGCTATTTCTCACATAAAATAGAACAAAATGTAAAACCAGGTTTGAAAATGAAGCAGTCGTAGACATTTTGAAGAGGATGAGAAGTCATCTATTTTATATATTGGCAGAGAAATAGAACGTCTTTAATAAAACTATATCCAAATTAATCGAGTTTCTTTTTTTTTTTTTCGTTTTTGTCAGTTTTGATTTTTTTTTTTTTTGAAATATTATTTTGGGAAGTTTCCCAACTATCAGATTAAAAAAATATTCACAGGAAAACGTAGAAATATGAACTCATCTTCTTTGGCGGATGTAAATATTAATGGCTAATCAATTTCTTGATAGTTAACACGGGAAGAATATTGTAAAGTCATTTTAGGAAAACTAATGAGAAGAACAGCTAGAACGAAGTATTAAGATTTAAATATATATATATATATATATATATATATATATAGAGAGAGAGAGAGAGAGAGGGGGGGGGAATAACGATGTCCACTTATCGCAGCATATTATATAGAATAGAGTTCTCTAGGAAACCGATAGGATAAAAGTAAAGAAAAACATCAGCTCTTTTACAGTAAAATAGAAGTAAGATTTCTGACTGCTGATCACAATTGCAAGCGATTGTGTTTTAAATTTCACCATGACTTGTCATATCTAGTCATACTTAATAGTTGTGATACAACAAAACAGTTGTCTGTGAATCACATAAATATATAGATACTAACAGAAAAGTCCGACGTTGCCTGGGATTGAATGATGATCAATGAATGTTTCACACTCCCATATTTTTATTGTCATTGAAATCTGTGAAATGCCATCATGAGATGGATGGCTCTCGTCTGGGTGAGGCCCCGTGTTTTGACAAGCTTCTGGGTTTGACCTTTACTCCTGATCTGAAATGGAACACCTACATCAAGTCTGTTGCCAAGGTCGCTGGAAAGATGGTGGGATCCTTCTACCGCTCCAGAAGATATCTCACTACTGATGCAATTTTCTATCTATATAAAAGCCAAGTACGTCCAAGGATGGAATACTGTTGCCATATCTGGGCAGGAGTTACTAAAAACAGCCTATCCTGCCTTGACAGAGTACAAAATAGACTTTGTGGCTTAGTGGGGGATGCCCTTTTCTCTACCCTGCAACCTCTCTCCCACAGAAGAGACGTTGCGAGCCTATCCTTGTTTTATCGTTATTTCCATGGCAGGTGCTCGTCTGAACTCCAATCTCTGGTCCCCCCTCACCAATCTTTCACGAAAAACACCCGTCTAGCTGAATCCACTGTGAAAAATTTCCCCCACTCTATATCTGTGCCTAAATCAAAACGCGGATTTCATGAGCAAAGCTTCTTTCTTAGAACTGCACGCCTGTGGAACTCTGTTCCGTCTGCCTGCTTCCCTCCGGACTACAACTTGGATGTCTTCAAGTCCAATGTTAACAAATTCCTAATGAACCGCCCCTTAAGTAAACACTTCATCAAATCTCAACACTAACATAATGTACTTGCAATAACCCTTATCCATGAGTGGCTTCCGGGCCTTGATAAGTGGTGATCACTGTGTAAAAAAAAAAAAAATCGCCCATTTTTCAATTCAATCGACTGATTGCCTGCTCTAGTTAGGGAGTAAACTTCACGTGACTTAGTCCACAGTTTTGTTTCTGTTTAGAGCACAATTGAAGTGTGATACTTGACTTTTACATGTTAAACTTTAATTGAAAAAATTATATATAAAAATAATTTTATACAATCAACAGTTTTCTCAACAATGCAATGTAGACTACAATGTATTCTGGACTAAGTCATTGCACAGAGGCATATGAAGCTTCCTCCCTGTGCATTGTGATGGGTCTCCAACTAGAGCAGGTAACCAATCAATTTGATTGAAAATGGGCCACTTCACCGATTTCGATGACAATCAAAATATTGGAATGTGAAACATTCATTGATCATCATTCAATCCCGAGCAACGTCGGGTCACCTTGCTAGTAATGTATAAGTATCATGATATCTTGATTTTTATCTAGAAAACCGCACTATTTTCAAAGCAAATACATTAAAAAGAGAGAATATAATCTATTTGATTAGCAAAGTTGAACAGTGTGCACTAGCAGTAAGTTTGAAATGAAAAATGTTTATTTTTATCATTAACAATAGAAAGAAGTACATATATGACTATTGGCAAGTTATAATCAGGTTGGTGCAGTGATACATGTACATTTGAAAAATATACATTGTAATGCAAAAAGACTGTATTAATTAGATTTCTTCTGTATTTCTTAGTGTATTGGGTTGTAGTAAGAGTTGCTGTGACAGAGAGAGTGAGTTATCTCTTCCAACTACCTAATTAGCGTCAGTAATCAATGTAGAAACTAGTGAGGGGACTCATTATATAAAATGAATAAAATCTAATGAAAGAGAAATTCAGTTTTTTTTTTTTCTTTTTTACAAAATGATTGACAACATCATTTTAGCTTTAATTTATGAAGATACACTGGTCAAAAAAGAGGGGAAACATTCACAGGTCATAATGTGATAAAGAAAAAGTATCAACGACAAATTTTTTGGTGATAAATCAGCACGTAAATTCAAGCACGTTCTTCTTGTTGTAACAGTTAATGCACTCGAATACAAGCGTGGGTTGAAATCGGTCATAATCAGCCACGTTGATGATTTGTAGTGACGGCGAAACATGTGTCTGTGGATAACTATTTCATCTATTTATTCTATCTATCTATCTATCCATATATATATATAGAGAGAGAGAAAGAAAGAGAGTGAGAGAAAGAGAGAGCTAATACACATACATAAAACAGCTATTACTGAAAACAAAAAGAAATAATTACTATTTAAATAAGGCAACAGCAATAACCAGATAATTAAACTACTACTACCTATTAATTGGCATACATTAGCTGATTTTAAAGGTGTGACAACAATGGAGAACTAGAAATAGTGTTGCGTGCAGGAAATAACACAGTGTGAAGAAGGAATTGTTAATAACGTCCTGTTATCATAAAAACAACAACAATAAGAGACTGTGGATTTGGAACTTGGGAAAAGTTAATTTCTGAAGCCAAAAAGCATGTAATAACAACGTACGATGCTTTGAATAGAGACATAATTGTATTACGCTCGGGGGTTCTTGATGATATTGTAGAAAAGGAATAGATTTTGATAGTACAAATCGGACACATTTTATAGACTGAATGCTGAATCGGTAGGGTCTATTATGATAACACTTTGAAATTATTTCTCAGCTGACTGCAACATGGTCGTTTTCAAATCCAATGTTAACAAATTCTTGTCTAGCTGTCCTCATAAAGAATCAAATCTGCCCAGTTTCAAGCATTGCTACCAATCTTCTAGGCATTGTTTGGCCGTCTACTTGAACAACTAACCCTTTTTTCTCGAGTGGCTTTTTAGTTTTTATATGTGGTGATCCATTTAGACATAAAAATGCTGTAGAATAAAACACAACAAAGTCAACATAATGAAACCTCAAGAAAAAGAATATCCCTAGGCTGCGTCCGTTCCATCTAGTCGCTAACCACTATAAATAATTTTCATTTCATGAGCAGAGTTTCTTTCCAAGACCTGTCTGTCTGTAGAACACAATACCATGAAACTGCTTCCCAACTGACAACATAGTTGTTTTCAAGTCCAATGTTAACAAATTCTGTTCGATAGTCCAACTGACACACTAGTTAGCCTCTTATCCTTAAGCAAACTTTTGTCTTTCATATGCGATAAAAAATATCATCAATTATGACAATTTCGCTATCCTTTTCATTCTCTTCATCAATGATCATAGAATATTGAGGACAACAATTCCTTTATGGAGAAACATAAGAAGGCTGATAAAGCAAGATTTCATTTTAGTTAAACTGTCTTTTACCTTTTTTTTTTACTGATGACTCATTTTTAGTTCACAATTCTTTGAATTTCAGCATTTAAAATTTCTATTTCTTTGCAATCAAAATTTGTTATATAATTTTACAATCATGCTATTATCTTGGTCGAAGCAGCAGAAGCAGGAACGATTTTTTGGTGTGTGTTTTAACTTATAATCTCCAAGTAGCAGTTTATTTTAATTAATTTAAATGCAAGAAATTGTCTAGAAAATTTGTCCACATTATAAAAACTCAAACACAACATTTCTCTCTCTTTTTCCTTCCAGACATGTATGCATTATGCAATCTTGTATGAGCCTTTTTCAACAAGAGACTTTCACAATGCCAGTATATACACACTATTAACCAGCCGCTCTTGCACAAAAGTTAGTACATACACTCTTTCACTAATAAAATAGACACCTTAATATACACACTCATCTTCATGTATATTCGATTTGCACACATGTAAATATACATGGCTACAACCGAAAAGAATACTTATATTTGATTCCTTTTTTTTTTTTTTCTACAGACAAAACAACTCTTCTTTCTTCGAGAACATTCCTTGGACACTCTGAACTCTAATTTTTATGAAGTGGTAATTTTTCGTTGTCTTAAAGTTGTCAAAAAAAAAAAAGCCCTGAATTACTTTGTATGTATAAACATTATCATTCCTTCTTTTGGTATCGCTTTTCCCTCTACAATCTCAATCTTATATTTACGACTAATTATTGTTAAGATATTTTTGTAGTAGTCTAGTAAACTTTATCTGTACAAACGACACACAAAATATATTTTATTAGTTGGCAGCAGAAAACATTCTGTAAATTTTACATTCATTTTCTTTAATGCTAATTCTCTATTTATTTTAATAGATTTTATGTAATGTGTAAATATAGCAGCCTAGAAAGAAAATAACTGTTGAGTTCAAGTTTTATATAAAATCTGAAACTGAACGAAATCCTTCCTCTGCATATAAATTAAAAGGATGATTGTTTGCAAGGAAAGTTTGCTTTACTCAAAAAAAAAAATTTTGCGTATTAAATGACAAAATACACCTTGTGAACATTTTCATCCCCAACTATCAATTGACAGTAAATAATGATAAATGCATGGTGAATGACAGACTTCACACCTCAAAGAATTGGCTATTAACTGATAATCCATTGAATCATTTTGAAATTGTCAGTCAGTTCATGACAAGTTGGAATGTTATTATTTCTTCAGTCCACATGAAATCAATGTCATAAACATCATTTACAATACTTGTTGGACGCATACTAAGAACTTAGTGGCCATTTTATTTCTAAGCAACTGTGTCTACATATTATCCATTCCTGAATAGTACTGTTTAAAATATAAGAAACTTTTATATTTTCACTTATATTCCACTAACTTACAAATTTGTTTTTTTAGAACTATTTATGCACACATTTTCTAGACAATAACAGTGTAATATAGAAATGATATATCACTTCTTGAGCCTTGTTAATCTATAAGTAAAACTGAAATAACACATTATTTAAGATGGCCGAGTTCTCCTGTTTATTAAGTATTTGTTTTAAAAACAATACCTACATGACTATTACATCCTGTGCTGAATTAATTGGCGAGGTGTGTAGTTACGTCTTATTCCATCAGCTATGACCAGGTCGAAGTCTTAATCCACAAAGACCCATAACATAAAGGATAAAGTACAAGGTAAAATTCAGTTCTAAGTGACACTTTTCTAGATGTTAAAGGTGTAATCCTCAGTGTTAGCAATATTAAGAATACAACTGTGAATTACCAGTTGAGCTACAAAAAAAAAAAAAAAAATAATAAAATAAACTGAAGATTACAATTCCAGTTCATAAGAAGACTAGAATGTTCCATTATGCTTTCTCTGATGGATCTGAGAGAAATTTTGTATGGCCTTTGTATTCTAATGCCCCACTGACAGGGCCACGAACAAGGTGACAAAAAATTTAACATCTCCTAAATTTGCATAATCACATTATTCTTGTTTGCATGCCATCACTTCCTTACAAAGGTTATATGCTTTTGAATTGAAAGCTATGTTTAATTTCAGAAGAGCTTTCGATGGATAGTTAATCTGTATGGCCTTTGTTACAAAGTGTAGCGAACTAAGTATTATGGTATCCATTCGATGCACAGTTAGGAATTAATAAGGATTAGTATTTAATACAAAAATTATTTCAAGTTTAATCATATTCAAACATCAATGCAACATAAGGTACTATTACGTAGTCAGTGGGTTATAACTTTTGCTCATTTTTAATGGAATAAAAAGTCAAGTATTTGATATAACGCTTCAGCCCAGCAAAGCCAATACTAATAAAATACTAATAAAATTTATATGTGAGCAAACTTCCAACCATTAAACAAAGCAGCCCCCCCCCCCGCTCCAGATTGTTTAGATTTACAAGTGATTTTCAAATTTGGTTTTACCTAACTGCACGTGAATAATGAAGAGAATTGTTTTTAATTTAAACTCAAGCACAACCAATGCCTTCCTTAATTAACACTGCGTGTTGCAACTAAAGTTAACTAAACAGAACTGACACATTAACAACTTATTTGTGCAAGTTTATCTGCTCAGAGACGTGATCGTAGGAGTTTAACTTCTCAGACATTTTTTTTTTCATCATTGTCTGAAACTTTAACCAACTAGCTATAAAGGAAGATAAAGTTATGAAGCTAAAAATGTTTTTTTTTTTAATAAAACAGCGATAAAATTTATCCAAACCAGCAAAGTAGACATTAAAAAAAGGAAGGAGAGTAGTATAGAAATATAATCTTTTAGCGAAATTTTATATGTACTGTTTATTTTTACACGTATAGAAATATCATTCCCTGGAAGAGAAAATGAGTTTCTCTGCTGGATTATGCTTGAACAGTCAAAGAAGACTACATTTTTTTTGGTAGTTCTCTAAAATCGTCACCTGTAGCTAACAAAGTTTACTCTTTGGTGTTCAAAATTTTAATGCATGTTTCTCTGCGCATACACTCACTTGAATTAAGAAAACATTCTAAGCAAGTCCGATGCATTTTTCTGAATATATATAAAAAAAAATTGCGGTTTTGATCCACCTTGAATTCTTAAAAAGCCAGATTTTTCTTCAAAAAGCAATTGAATCAAAATCCATAACAGAGCTTGCTTCAGCTCGATCCCCCTTGCCTTTGTTGGGCTTGGGGTTGCTATCTCAACTCATGCATACACATCATAATAAGCATACGCGTGCAGACATTAATTGACACACATGCACACAACTCATTAACTTTTCTCATTATCGTCTGCTCATAAAAGTCAAATGTATAAACTTATTCATTTTAATACTCTCGACTTTTCTCACTGAACTTTCTAATATGAAAATAAATGAGCCCTGGCTATTATTAATAACTTTTAATAAAATATAATTTTTAGAAATGGAGAAGCTAATGAATCTCTAAAAATATTAACAAACATTCTATGTTTTCCTATCTATTTAAACTTCCATTTTTAAACATAAAAAAATAATTCTTTTGGGAATTTACGCTTTTGAATTCATTACTTTATTTGTGTTCATTATCTAACGCTTTTATTGCTCTCACACATTCGACTATAAATTAAAAAAAAAGGTTCCTCTAAAAGTATCTCCTTAAAATCAACTCTTTCCCCCAAAATACTTCCTCTGAAATTGGAAACCCTAAAAAAAAATTTTAAAAAAAGAAAAAAGAAAAAAAAGAAGAAAAAAAGAAAAAAAAAAAGGACCAATGAATATGCAGATCTGAACAAAGATTCAAAGAGAAAAAAACTGTCTGTGCAGTGCAAAACGCTTGGATGACAAAAAAGTAGAACCTTGGGATACAGCATTAAAAATTAGGAACAAAATACAGTACAGTATAAAATACACATGTATATGATCAAATAACATAAATAATACCATTAATCCCGGGGTTCTAGTGTAATACCGAAATAGACAATTGTATTTCAAGCAGCTAACATTTGTGAAATTATTTATGAAATACACAAAATTTATTTTCTTGTTCAAATTTATTCTGCATAAGCCTGTTGAATTTCTTTTGCCTTGACATTGTACATAATATTTATATCTCAAATTATACAACATTTCCGAAACGCTTTGCATATTAATAGATATAGGATGCCCCAAAACTCTTCAGCACATTTTGACATTGGATATCTCGAGAACTTAAGGACGTAAAAATGCATCTGGTATATTCAGAAAGATTGTAATCTCAAGTTTTTCATGAAATGTTCAAAGATGTTTAATGTGAGCACCATTGGTCATACTACACACATCAAGCTGATCATTGCGTTGTCAATGGTTGCAATAGCTTCCGTTATTCAGACTTTCAGCTCATCCACATCTCTTGGAATGGGAGGCACATAGACCAGTCATTTCACAAATCTCCCCCAAAATAAATTGCAGGGTGTGAGATCTGGAAATCTTGGAGGCCAGGGTATGAGATCGTGATTATCTTGCCCAGGTCATCCAATCCATCCGTTGTGTTCAAAAGCTGTCCAACTCTGAGGCTCCAGTGTGGTAGTGCCCCATCCTGTTGGAAAATAAAGTCATCAGACTTTTTCTCACTCAATATGATATAAGAACTTGAAATGTGCCCAATACTGTATATTCATAAGGAGAGAATGTGTAATATTATTTATAATTTACGTGACTGAAAGATGTATTTACACAATTCACATTTCAATCACAAATTATTTTGAATTGAAAATAAAACACTGGAGCAAAATTATTTTCTGTTCTTTTTTACTATGACGAAAACGTTCACTTTCCACATAAGCAGCAACAGTCCTAGTTTTCCTTTTTTTTCTGACCAACGACAAAATCAACCACGAACAAGGTGATTGGTTGGTTGTTTTTGTTTTACGGCATATCAACCTTTTTCGGGTTATTTAATGCCGAATCCAAAGATTTTGAAGAACAATTTTTTAATAGAATATATTTGTTGTTTTCACGTCGGTTTCTATTTAACCCATAATTGGGACCCTAACAGGTACTACCACTCCGGGTCAGAGTGGACCTGGGAGCAATGGTAATTAAAGGGTGGCTCCACACTCCCCAAAGCCCACAAGCTGAGGCCTCACCACTGGATATAGTTTAAGGTCATATCCAGGACCCCCATTGAGGGACTTTTACCCTCTGCAGGGGGGCAGTCGGCGTATTCTAATGCCCCACTGACAGGGCCACGAACAAGGTGACAAAAAACATCTCCTAAATTTGCATTATTCTTGTTTGCATGCCATCACTTCCTTACAAAGGTTATATGCTTTTGAATTGAAAGCTATGTTTAATTTCAGAAGAGCTTTCAATGGATAGTTAATCTGTATAAGTCCTGGAGATGAAAAAGAACTTTTGGTGAATAGCTGATCTGTATAATTCCTGAACTTTAAAATTTTGCAGACAAAGAGCAAAGATTTTTCTCGTGTGGGCATGAAAAATTGTGTGCGGGAATTCTAAAAGATTCAATATTTTTATGGAGTGATTCCGGTTTCTGATTGGTTGCTAGCAGAACATTGCTCCATTTCATTGGCCTGTTCCTACAGCCAGTGCTTATAAGTAGAACCTTCCAATGTTCTTTAATCATACCGTTCACTTAGATAAAAAATATTGCAACATATGCAAACCATGGTTATTTCTATACCTCTCTACACCGTAATCACAATTGTTTGATAGAGATTATGTTGTTCCATGTTATATATCCGTACTAGAATATCTGTCTCCGGTCAGATCAAATTAATTTTCCAACCAGAACTGTTCTGCGCCATTTTATCTCTATTTATAAAGATTTAAATCAAGACCTAATCGTATTTAACCATGTGTTTATAATCCTTATTTTAATTTGGATCAAAATCCAAAATATTATTTTTATTTTAGAAAATG
This sequence comes from Euprymna scolopes, assembly GCF_053919585.1. NCBI lineage: Eukaryota > Metazoa > Mollusca > Cephalopoda > Sepiida > Sepiolidae > Euprymna > Euprymna scolopes. Next base: position 118,995,972 of record NC_136494.1, read on the forward strand.
TCTAAATTTTAAGGCTTAAGCTTGAAGGATATTAATAACTTGAAAATCAGAGAACCATCCTTAATTGATGTCTAATAACTATGGATCAAATTTAATGCAAATCTGAAATATTTGAATTTTCTAATGAGAGGTTGTCTGCATATTATGCCCCTAAAAATCTTTTTAAATATTAAAAAGAAACTGAAATTAATTCATGTCTAACATTTATTGTTAAAATTTTACAAAAAAAAAATGATATATCTGAATTTTAACAACCAGCTTTCATCCTCTTTATCTGCTTTGCATAAACTAAAATTAAGTATAAGCCACATTTGGACCATTTACGCCTATCAGCTGTATTCCAAAATTAATAATGATCGGTTAATTAATTTAGAAATAAATCCTGTACTAATAAATATACTAGCAGGGAAACCCGACGTTTCCCAAGATTGAATGAACATCAATGAAAGTTTCACCCTCCCATATTTTATGGTCATCAAAATTGGTGAAATTGCATATTTTTTCAATCAAATCGATTAATTGCCTGCTCTAGCTGGGGACCAACCAGGGTGCATCGAGAAACATCACATGCCCCTCTGAAGTCACTTATTTCATAGTACATTGTAGTCTACATTACACTGTAGAGAGCCTTCTGTTGATTTTATAAAATTATTTTTATATAATAGCTTGAATTAAAGTCAAGTATCAAGGTTTAATTGTGCTTAATTTGTGCTTGTAATTAAACATTCATTTTGAACACGCCCCTGTCATATCAAAGAACCGACTGTTGATTTTATATGCCAGGCTTTTCTGCTTGTGCGTGAATAACACTTCTCAAATGCAGTTGTAATGTTGGGCTCTATAAGGCATTAACTTTGGTCAAAATCACCTGTTCCTTCTTTCATCGGATTTTTTTTCTATTATCGATTATCAATACTTATCAAAGACATTCCAATATAAAACCTATCTAACACTACCAGGCATATGAAGTACATTTTTGTGAAATTTCATAAAATTCGGTCCAATCGTTTAGGAGTCTATAGGGAACAAACACACACCCAGACACATACACAGACAATGTTCCTTTTATATAATAGTAGAGATAGATATAAATGTATATGCATATCTAACTTTATATAAATAAAGACAAATGGTATTCTATACAAATCTGTAAGAAATACTGACAAGCATTACATAGTATTCAACGATGCACATTCGTGTAATTCGTAAAGCACATGTTGATTTGCGTTTAATATACAATTGCATATTAGATATATAAACAGATGAGAGAGTGCATGAAGATTCAGTTTACAATTGTTTTGACATGTTATTATAATGATGATTGATGAAGAAACATTAAAATAAAATCAAGCTGTCTGAATGTAAATAACGTATAGTCTTGCCGATAAGCTGGTCTCCTGTGGTGAGATCTGGAGCCAAAGACGCATTTGTTTATGATATGCCACGCGTATATATTGGCTTGACCATGGTGTTTCTTAAGATAAGTTCAATATCAACTCAGCTAAAATAGCACAAGAAACACATTTCAAGAAACTCCTCCTCCTTCTTCTTCTTCTTCTTCTTCTTCTTCATCATCATGAGTGACGATAGCTCAGTAGTTAATGAAACAGACTAACAACCTGGATGGCCCAAGTTCGAATCCAGATTGTTCCACAAAAACATTTTCCCTTAGGTGCGTTCAAAAGAAACAGGGCGGGGGGAAGAAATAAAAAAAGAATATTGTCTGTCAAAAGGTATTAGACTGAAGGTGTGAATTAAAAGTTGTCTCTTACAATGTGAATTTATAATTTGTATTGAACTATGTAGTACAATATTACTTTCTGAATATTTATTAGTATTTATCAATTTATCTCGTTTGGGTCAATTCTATATATAAAATACAATGGGCATTATATTAATAGAAATATTAATAAATTCGTGTTTGCTGTGTGTTATTGGTTTTTCTGTACAAAAAAAATAAAATAAAATAAAAAATAACTTCTTATGCTAGTCAGAAAAATATCAGCTTTATCAAAACATTTATTGATTAAATACATTTCTCATTCCGTGAAATTTTCAGGGGTCCTACTAATTATTAAATATTCGGTTCAACGTTCGTTTTACATGTTGACATGTATTGGAATTGGAATATACTGACCAAATTTTAAGTAAAATCTTGAACCCTAATTAAAGTTATGAAGAAAAATGTAATGTATCTAATACTTTTGCGTGTTACTATATATATATATATATATATATATATATATATATATATATATATATATATATATATATATATCTCGAAAAGATGTACTTACTGCTTGACAGACGATTACTAGTGTATTTTTTGTATTTTTTTATTACAAACGCAACCAAACTTTCACAATGTCAATTGCACAATATTCTTAAAGAAAAAGAAATATAATGAAATACAATTTGAAGCCCAAAAATGTCAAGGAAATTCAAATACCATTTAATCACTAAACATTTACTTGAATACAAAATACAGGAAGTCAAAGAGTGAGTGAATTTTTAGGGGAAACCCTGTATATATAGAATATATATCAAGTCACGTTTAGAGTTTTCTTTCTTTATTTTCTGTAGATTTTCTCGATCTGCCGAGCATTATCTCGTTTCAGTTGGTAAGCTGTGTATTAGGTTGTCGAGTGATATTTTGTCAACCTAATACACAATTTACCAACTAAAACGAGAAAAAACTGTTCGGCAGATCGAGAAAAATCAACAGAAAAATAAGGCAGAAAGAAAACTCTGTCGTATTTAATAAAATGTGCCTTGATAACGACTTGCTGCCAACATATATACCCATATATATAACTTTAATTAACGTCAAGCAAAGTACATTGCCGCCGAAGCATAAGAGGCAAGTAAGGTAGGGGTGAAATTTATGATATACGATTTAGTTTAGGAGTTGGGCAGCAAGATGTGTGTTCACATTACATTTATATTTCTGCATGTTGTTACTGTCTGAAAAACAAGGAGCTGGGGGAGGGGGGTCTAAAGATAAGAGGTCTAAAGGAAGAAGCTATTAGAGTAGAACATCTGATATCTAAGTATCTCTACAGTAAAGCGATGGGGTTTAATAGCTAGTTGGGTGGGTTGGGAGTATTTTACTTTAAGGAGTACAAGTGCAGTAAATTTATCCGGGTATATTCCTTACAAGTACTTATAAAACAAGAGCTAGATCTGAGCAATGAACTCATTTGAAATAAGATGCACTTATTTAATCAGCACTTTACTAATGAAACTCCTATTGCAATATTTAGCATGATAGACCAACAGAAAAAAAAACTTCCCATAAAATGTGACAATAAATTTACAAAATACTTATAAATTAAAATAAACCCTTACATTCTCTTTCTCACAGAAGAGATGTAGCGAGTCTATTTCTACTCTAGCATAATTTAAAGGGCAGGTTATCAACTGAGCTTCTATATACCGTCCCCCTTCCCTATAAAACATTCGCAGCAGACACTCGTCTGACTACAACAACTGCCAACAAATTTCCTTATTATCTATCTACCCATGCCAAGAACTAAGCCTAAATTCCAAGAGCAAAGTTTCTTTCCTAGGATTACACGTATCAGATGACAGAAAGGGCGTTCAATAAGTAATGCTCCCGACACACTTCCAATTGTTTCATCTAGCTGAAATTTGGCATTGATTCATATCTCTATGGGTTATGTGGAAAATTACAGTTCTGAACTAATTGTAGCTTCTGATTTAGAAAAAAATGAAAGGGAATCTTTCTAGTTGATATCTAATGATTATGGATGACCTTGGTATTGTTGATTGGAGAGCATTGGTATGGGCCACATTTCTTTCAATTCTAGTAATGTACTAATTGCCGAACTTCACATGGCCCTTAGCAAATCAAATGAGGTATAGGTTGTTTAAACAGTTATATTAAATTTAGCTAAAGTTAGATGGAATTGGTAATTGTATCGAAATCAAGAATTTATTATGGAATCAGTTATTGTATCAAAATTGGGAAAAATATTGTCATCTTCCTATCACTAATATATATATATATATACATATATATAAATAAATCAATAAAGAAAATGACGATATAAAACTATATATATATATATATATATATATATATATATATATATATATATATATATATATATATAGAGAGAGAGAGAGAGAGAGAGAGAGAGAGATTTATTCATTTATTCAATAAGTGTATACATCAATTATCCTACACTCTAATTGATGTTACCCTTATTGAATAAATGTATATATATTACAATATAGTTTTATATCGTCATTTTATATATATATATATATATATATATATATATATATATATATAAGCCCCGAAACAATTTGTTGAGCTTTGCATTATCCTGATAAGTCTCCTCTTAAAAAATTGATTGTATTCTCTACCTTTAATTCGCCATTTTTATATATATATACACTAGCAGAAATACCCGCCGTTGCTCGGGATTAAATGAGAATCACTATGTACTTTTTAACTTTGCTCATAACACTATATTACTTTCTTTGGTTTTACTCAATTTTGCCCCCTTGGTGTTTCTAAGGCAGTTTGATATTTTATTCAGAACAAGTTCTATTCAGTTCATAGACAGGCAGTACGATTCCAGACCAGAGTGCACCTGAAAGTATTAGCAACTCAAGAGGTGACTTCACACTCTTCCAAATTGTGGTCTCACCATCGCTTTATAGTCATATGACTACATCAAGGAATTCTCCAAAGTAAACAATGATGCATTATTTCAATGAACTGAGGTTTGTGGTTGTTGCAGAGTATAAGTTTAATAACCCAGAAAGTTGCGATCTACCATAGAACAAATAAAAAAATTGTCCGAGCAATGAACAAGTGAAAAGTGCTGTGAAATGGATAGAAGACGATGTAGAATATATATATATATATATATATATATATATATATATAGTAGTTCAGGCGAATTTTTTTCATGAGATTTAATTATAATAATGCTAAATATCAAGCATATTCAGTTTTTAATAGTAGGCTGCCTGGCGTTGCTCGGTCATAAAATACACTTAAATATTATAGTTTAATTCATGCAGATCTTTTATTTATTATAGAGCAAATTCTCTTTTGATTATTATATTGTACCCAAAATATACAGTAATTATTTCAAAAGTTTTTTAAAAAATTACTTTGGCGCCATCAGCTGGAATCAAAATCAAAACATTTAGTGCTTCAGCCTTGGTCGTTATTTAGCACTTTAGCCTTCATCGTTACCATCTGAGCTATCACCAGATAGATAAAAATTAAGCAAATTCAAGCTAAAAATGTGTATGTACACATGCTCTGAATAAGTCAACTTACTCCTGCCAAGGTCAACTTATTTTCTCACTTTTGATTCCTTAACAGCTACTTTCACAGTCTAAAAATTAAATCGAAAGTATTTCCAATGTCCAAATACCTTATTTATCCAATTTCAAGTCTGCAGACAAAATATTCAGAGAGGAGTTCGATAGAGACTTTTTGCACACACACTGACGAGATCATATATATATATATATATATATATATATATACACACAATATTTCTGTGCTAAAACGTTTTCATCCTATATTCTATGCAATTATGCAAAATGTAGAAACAGTGCTTAAATAGAATTTATTGTGATTGTTAAATGAGACAAATCACCTAATAAAACAAAAATGAATAATTAATTAATAAACGTTCGTTTTTCAAAAGAATATGAAAATTAGTTAACCTTTATGATGCTGTCGATAGCATATCTTTGACTAAGTATATTTAGTCTGTTGTAATAATTTTTAAATAGTAGGCTTTTAATATCAATGTCAGAGCAAAAAAAAAAACTCAACTTTATAGGTACATTAATTTATGCAAATACTTTGGGTACATATTTGCAGACATATTTTGACTATTAGTATGAAAACAATAGACTAAAAACTTAACCTGGAAAAACTAAGTCTTTACAAGGCAATTGCCAAAACTTGGCTGAAAATGAATAGAAAAATATTGTATGAATAAAACTACCAAACTAATTGATTAAAGAACATTCCTCAAGACATTTAAAGACATTTATTTTTAATAATATGCAATTAGACGTTATCTTTCATGGGAAGTGCGTGATTGCCTCTAGTAAATTTCTAAAATGGCGTCAAGAAGAGTTTGCGCGTGTTTACTCAATTTAATTGAAAAAGTGTTTTCAAAAAGACGAGCAATTGGAAAAACTTGCCATGTTTTTCAGGAAACCGAATTTTGGACACATCTGCCCAAGCTATGTATGTACCATACGCCCATGCATGGAATATTGTTGCCACATCTAGGTTGCTACACCTACCACTAGCCTCTCCTTCTTGGATAGGGTACAAAAATAGTTTTCAATCTAATAGGTCCCACTTTGTCAACTAAGCTCCAACCACTGTTCCATCGCCACAATGTTGCATATCTTTGCATGCTTTACAAATATTTTAATAGAATGTGCTCTAATGAACTTGTTACACTTATGTCCCTTTGATGTACATATCCCAGACAAGCTTAGCAACAAAATCTTACTCCTTCACTGTTGAGGTCCCTAAATGCCAGAAAGCTTTCTACTATAATAGCTTCGCTTGAACAGCTAGACTCTGGAATCCCCTTCCTGCTACCTGCTTCTCTGACTGTACTGATATGCAGAAGTTTAAATGTAATATAAACCAACATCTTGTTAATCTTTCCTAGGCATGGTCTCATATAGTAACCCCTTATGTCCAAGTGGTGATATACCTTGTTTGGGGTGAACATGAGTATAAAAAAATCAGTACAAAAATAATAAACTTACAACCTGTATTTAGCAAGACAGAAATGAATACTCATTCTCTCCAAAATTTCAAAGTTAATTTTTTTTTCATTCATTCCAAAACAAAACACATTGTCACTGAGATTTAAAAGGCTACCGTAAATTTGGAGCCATATCATATATGAATATTCTTAGTGGGGAATTGTGCAATGAGATGTTTGTTCACATTACATTTAAACTCCTGCATGTTTATACAGTCAGGGGAGCAGGGAGAGAATTCTAAAGGATAGCAGTTTGAGAAAATAAGTTATTAGAGTAGAAAGCCCTCTGGCATCTAGGCACCTCAGCAGTGAAGATGTTGAATTTTGCTGATTGTCGGGTTGATCATATGTATTTATATCAAGGGCACACCAGAGAAACAAGTTTATCAGAGCACACCTCATAGAATTACTTATCAAACAAGCACGGGGATGCAACATTGTGACGATGAGACATGTGTTGGAACTTGGCAGACAGTGTGGGCTCTATTAAATCAGATATTTTCTTTTTTTAAACTCTGTCTAATAGGGAGAGACTAGTGACCAGTGCACCAGCCGAGATATCATAACAATACTCATACACAGATGAATATGGTGGATATTGGCAGATGTGAGAAGTTTTCTAGCACAGTAGAGGTAGCCCACTTTCCTTGCAGCAGCCTTGGCAAAATCTCCTACGTATCTGTTCCAAGTCATGTCATATGTGATTGTTTGGCCGGGGAACTTATAGTATTTATTCTTTTTGTAGACTGTTATCTTTATATTCATAGTTGGTGTTGTTTCACCATGTTTCGGCCAACTTATCCTCTGGCCTTCTTCAGGTGGTTAACCCTGACGAGATAGAAATGCAAAATTTTGTAACTATATCCATAGTAACTACTGCCTTTCATAGTTGTTGTCTCACCATGTATTGGCCAACTAATCCTTTGCCCTGCTTTGGGTAGGATTGAAACCGCTATCTTCAGACAATACACACTTGGAAGCGTAGAGACTTAACGCCTTTATCCACTGCACCACAGGTTCCGAAGCAGACTGTGGCAAAACAACAACTATGAAGATGAGGATAAAAGTCCACAAAGGATTCCAATAAAATGATATATAAGGAACTTGAAGGTTGGATTCTCCAGTAGGATGCTATCAGCCATGGCAATAGATGGTTAAAAAGATCTTTTATAAAGGTTAAAGAAAAGGAGCTTCATGTTAGAAGCATTAAATGCTACCATCCATTTATGTTCCCATTCAATTACAGACTAGGGGTCATTTTCTAAAGAATTGACCATTGCCTTATATATGTGCACATTCCTTTTATCCACGTGTCGAGAAGAGACAAACTTGTTATTGATATATATACTCATTGAGGACAATAGCACCACGGAGGTCGTTTATGAACTCAGGAATGATAAAGGTTCAAGGATAAAGCCCTGCGGTAAATCTACATCAATGTCATGTAGTCTGAATGTACAGCTATTGAAAACAACATGGATCTTTTTTCCATTAGGAAAGATCACCCTAAATTTACCTGCCTTGTCATATATATGATATATGTATTTGGAGGTGACTGTTTGGATATCCACAATAGAATGTGCTTGCCTAAATTCATGCTGATGGTTAGAAAGAAGCATTAACTAAGTTATGGAATAATGCTACATTGATTAGCGACTCAAGGATTTTAGCAAAGAACTAAAAATAGTTGGAGTGATAATTTTGTGAGTTATTTCAGCACTGTGAACCTGTATTTTTTTTTTTTTTTTTTTTTTTTTTTACACAGTGATCACCACTTATCAAGGCCCGGAAGCCACTCAGGGATAAGGGTTATTGCAAGTACATCACGTTAGTGAGGAGATTTTATGAAGTGTTTAATTAGGGGGGCGGTTCATTAGGAATTTGTTAACATTAGACTTGAAGACATCCAAGTTGTAGTCCGGAGGGAAGCAGGCAGACGGAACATTGTTCCACAGGCGTGCAGTTCTAAAAAAGAAGCTTTGCTCATGAAATCCGCGTTTTGATTTAGGCACAGATATAGAGTGGGGGAAATTTTTCACAGTGGATTCAGCTAGACGGGTGTTTCTCGTGAAAGTTTGGCGAGGGGGGACCAGGGATTGGAGCTCAGACGAGCACCTGCCATGAAAATAACGATAAAACAAGGACAGGCTCGCAACGTCTCTTCTGTGGGAGAGGGGTTGCAGGGTAGAGAAAAGGGCATCCGCCACTAAACCACAAAGTCTATTTTGTACTCTGTCAAGGCATGATAGGCTGTTTTTGGCAGCTCCTGCCCAGATATGGCAACAGTATTCCATCCTTGGCCGTACTTGGCTTTTATATAGATAGAGAATTGCATCAGTAGTGAGATATCTTCTGGAGCGGTAGAAGGATCCCACCATCTTTCCTGCGACCTTGGCAACAGACTTGATGTACGTATTCCATTTCAGATCAGGAGTAAAGGTCAAACCCAGAAGCTTGTCAAAACATGGGGCCTCACCCAGACGAGAGCCATCCATCACAATTGATGCCAGATGGGGATCAGAGCGTTGATGATGTAAGGATAGGAGTTTGGTTTTAGATGCATTAAAGGTAACTAGCCACATCTTCCCCCACTGAACCACGCGCTCGAGATCAGAGGAGAGAGAATCCGAGAGAACTTCGTCATTTACAGCCTTTGATGTGTTGCCGTAGATGGTAGTGTCATCAGCATAGATGTCAACGAATGATTTAAGTATGTGTTTAGGGAGGTCATTGATGTAAATCAGGAAGAGAGTTGGGCCCAGGATTGACCCCTGAGGGACTCCAGCATTTATATTGCAGGCCTCCGATTTTTGTCCATCTACCACTACTCTTATGAGCCTATCGGAGAGAAATGATTTAATGATTGAGAAAACATTTCCAGTTATACCATAGCTGGAAATCTTGTGAAGTAGACCCTTATGCCATACTTTGTCAAAGGCCTTTGATATGTCAAGAGCAATTGCCCTAGAAAGGAAGCCTTTGTCAAGAGATTCACTAATCCTGTGGGATATAACCGTCAGCACATCTGCGGTAGATCTTGCAGAGCGGAAACCATATTGTGTGTCACTAAGAAGGTTATTCCTGCTGAGGTTGTTGACTATTTCTCTATTTAATATTGATTCCAGTAACTTACTCATAACACAGAGAAGACTTATTGGTCTGTATTGAGAGGGAGATGACTTATCACCTGAATTCTTAAATACAGGGCAAACTGATGAGGTCTTCCAGGGGGTCGGAAAGCACTTCTCCTTAAGGCAGCGCTTAAATAGTTTCGTAAGTATGGGAGCAAGTTCTGGTTGAAGCTTTTTTAACACTATAATTGGGATGCCATCAGGGCCAGTTGCTTTACTGGAATCTAGGTTTTTTATTAGCTTGGCGACCTCATGCACGGATATTTGTATATTACCTAGCTTGTTCTGTGTTATAGGAGGAAATATGGGGAGTTGATGGCCTTCATCGCATAGGGTAGAATTAGCTGCAAAGTTCTTTGCAAATAGTTTGGCCTTGTCTGACGCTGACGAGATAATCTCTGGTCCATTGATAATGGTTGGGATAGAACGCACACTTCTGTTCAGGATCCTATTTGTTATTTGCCAAAACTGGTGGGAACCAAGCCGCTGATCAGCTACCTTGGATTTAACAGACTGGGCATATAGCTCTCTTGCATTTTTTATTACTCTTTTACAGTGGTTGCTGGCAGTCCTGAAAGCAGCTTTAGTCTCAGTGCATCTATTACGTTGGTAGTTATGGAAAAAGTGATTTCTGTGCGCGATAGCAGCAGCACATTCTGGGGAGAACCATGGCTGGCTGTTAGGTTTTTGTTGGAATTTTTTTGATGGTATGAATTGGTCTATGCCTACAATTAACCATTCGGTCAGATCTGATACTATAGAGGACACTTCCTTTTTAAACATGGAGTGCAGAGGTAAATCAGATATGAATGTACGGAAGCTATCCCAGTCAGCCATAGAGTATCGGTATACAGTACGGTGGAGGGGTACGTCTGATGGCTTCTTACATTTTGTTTTTATCTTAACTGATACGACGGAGTGGTCGGAGGATCCTAAAGGAGAATGAACGGTACATGAACATAGCTCAGGGGAAGTTGAAAGAAAAAGGTCTAAGAGGCTTGCATATTGATTGGGTGTATCGGGCACACGGGTGGGTTCGCGAGCAATCTGAGTGAGGTCATAAGCAATGGCAAAATCATGACAAAACCTCCCCTCATCATCTGTCTTATTTGAATGGGTCAGCCATTCCACGTTATGGACGTTGAAGTCACCACAGATGTGGATGTTAGCCGAGGGATGTGAAGACAGTATGTGGTCTATTTTCTCAGATATGCTCTTAAAGATAGTAACTCCGCTGTTGTGGGGCCTATAGAGGGCAAATATAAATGCAGTGGTGTTAGCAAGTGCAACCCTGAAGCACATATAGGGTAAATTAGGATCTTCTCTAGAGATATCCCTGCCACATGGGAAGCCATCCTTAATGTAGGCACATATTCCATGCCCATGGCGATCTTGGGAGTCAGATTTAGCTGTTAAATTGGAGTATCCATTAATTATGAACTCATCTAGGGAAGTGGTCGGCCCTATTCCAGTTTCACATAGAAATAATATGTCCGGTTTCGTCTCCTGTAATTGGGTTTCAACCTCTGGAAGGTTGGAACGTAGACCCCTGATATTGGAGAAGGAGACCTGGTAGTAGGGGTCTACGCTGGAAGATGGGGTTCTAGGTTTAATCGAGTTTTTATTCTGGAGAAATTTCATGTTGAGGTTTGGGGATTTGTGGAATAGGTCGGCATACTTGGTTAGAGCAGTACAGAGAGGGAAAGTAAGAGATAAAAAGACAGGAAATTTTTTTTTTTATTTGTAGCACACGAAAAGGTAAAGCCGTAACAATTACCCACTAGTATGGCATCGAGAGGCCCCACCAGAGACTACTGCATGGTCCAGATCCACTCACCAAATGGCAATACAGCAGTCCCAGTACTTTGCGCCTGCTGATAGGACAGCCTCCTTAGTGGTTAATCCAAGGTTCGGGTCCCTGACTATCAGGCGGATAACGTCAGCCCAGACAAAACGTTTACCTCCAGCACCCTTACTAGTGACATGGCAACAAGGACAGACAAAGACAGAAAAATATCCGACATCTCAGACTACTGGTCACCAAGTAGTACCGACCTTTAAGCAGCTTTTTCTTCACCCTTTGTCAGAAACATCACTCATTGAATGAGGACTGAATGACAAAATAGGAGAAGCGAGAGTTACTGGAGCTGCCGATAACACATCCGCTGTATTATCTACTCTCCATTTAAAAAAAAAAAAAAAAAGGGGGGGGGAGAAAGGGGAATGGGTACAAGTGACTTATATCTAAGTAGTAAGTCCGGTGCGAACTTAATAATTCATGGAATTTTGGTGATAATCTCCCCTCCCATATTAATGGGTGGAAGTTTTTCGTTATCTATCTAGTTTGAATCATAAAAGTTTCATCTTATAATTAATTAAAATCCAATAATTAACTATTATCAATTTGTAAAGACTGCTTAATATTAATTTACATTAGAGTTTAAATAATTTTTCAAGGTTTTAATTTAGGAGGTCCGTTTTCATGAGTGACTTTCTTTGCGCTGTATTATATTTCGAATGTACTTGAACATAAGGCTAACTATATAAGGTAGGATTCGAAAACTAAAAGAAAATATTTTCAATACAGGCAAGCTTGCAGTAATAGTATATATTAAGTATACTACTTAAATAAGTCCTAAGTTTATCTACTCTAGAGAATAATTTCCGGCATTTTTTTTTTTTTTTTTTTTTTTTTTTTATCGTTAGTTGCCGGCATTTTGTTTGTTTTAAAACGTTCAGCTTTGTAGCAGAAGGGCTGGACGGATAATACGGAATACAGACAAAAAGACAGGAGAAATACAGACAAAATACATAAAACACGAAAAGCAAATTTAAAACAATGTAACAAAACATTTAGGACTAGTTTAGAAAAAAAAAATAAATAAATAAAAATACTTAACGTTTTTGCACTAGAGATTCCGCCAGCGGTTTTTTTATCAACTGTTAGCTAGCACATGGCTTACTAGAGTGACAGGAGATTTCTATTTCCGGATGACTTGATCGAGTGCCTATCTATAGAATAAAAGTCGTAACGTTTCTATGTGTAAACAATATCTAATTTACATTTTTTTTTTGTTAAAAAAAAAAAAAAATCTAGCTTTTTTTTTTTTTATAAAGTCCTAACTTTATCTACTCTAGAGAATAATTTCCGGCATTTTTTTTTTTTTTTTTATCGTTAGTTGCCGGCATTTTGTTTGTTTTAAAACGTTCAGCTTTGTAGCAGAAGGGCTGGACGGATAATACGGAATACAGACAAAGAGACAGGAGAAATACAGACAAAATACATAAAACACGAAAAGCAAATATTTACTAAGACCGAAACATACAGACTGAAACTGGATTTCTCAAGAAAGAAGGAAAGAGCACTGAATTAAAGATATTTTTCTTCTAAACAACGTATTAGCAAAAATAATATATATATATATATATATATATATATATATATATATATATATATACACACACAATAGACATATTCTTTTCTTTTTCCTTAAAATGCATTTTAAAAATAGAAAACATCTGCTTCAATGCATTGACAGTAATCAAAAACACCTTTGCAAATCATCTGGTCTCAAAGTCAGCACGATTCAAAAGATCCGATTCACTATTTCGTACTATATGCCAATCAAGAGTCTTCTAAGTGAGGACTTGTCTATATTATAAAGATGTGTTGCCTAAAATAGAAATCAACTATTGATAAAAATAAACAGTATCATTACTATGGAGTTTTAAATATATTTTACTTCTAAACAATATATGAACAAAAATAATATATATACACACCATGAACATATTTTCTTTTCTTTTTTCCTTAAAATGCATTTTAAAAGTAGAAAACATCTGCTTTGATATTTTATTTATTTGCGGACTATTATTCTCATCTTTTATAGTTGTTCTTTTAACAACGTTTCGGCCAACTATTCCTCTGGCCTTCGTTAAGTTGTTAACCACGACGGGATAGGAATGCTGAATCTTCAACTGTATCTTCAGTAATTACTGCCTTCCATAGTTGTCGTTTCATATGGTTGTTGTAGCGCAGTAGATAGAAATGTTGAATGTCTACAGTTCAGGTGAGAATTGTCTGAAAATAACGTTTTCAATCCTACCCAAAACCGGCCAGAGATAATTATGATTTATCTGCTCTATCTGGTATATTGAGCAATTTTTATTTAGCTGAGATTGTCTTTATAAAATATTACAGCCAACATTTTGTAAGACCAATAATCACTGGATGTCCATACCACTATTGCATTACATTATTCTGAAATATATATATATATATATATATATATATATATATATATATGTTAAAAAACACTTTGAAATGAGTTAAAAACATATTTAATCTGAAAAGGAAACACTAGATAAGTGGATAGTCCTTAATTTTTCTTCTCATCAGAGGGTAGGAATTAGCAAAATGCGGGATCGGATTTTGCATGCAAAAGTATTTGATGAAACAACAAGTAAGTCAAAGATCTTACTTGAAAACAAAAAAAAGTGAAGCAAAGGGAATATAGTGAAGAAAAAGGTGATTACACATGAATGGATAGTCTGGTGGAAGATAAATAATCCAGTGACGGTAAAATCCAAATTTATAACTTCAAGAAAGTTAATTGAATTTCCATTTGCACAAGTAAAATCCAAGGAAATCCCATAATTGGAAGAAGATTGTCCATAATAATCCAAAGGCAGAAATCCATGGAATGATTCACAAAAATGTGTACAAGGAAAAAAGGAAAAAATTCCAATAATATTAATAAAAGGAAAATAAGATATGCTTTTCGCTCTACTGCCGAGACATAAATATTAATTTATAAATATTAATTCTTTAATATTTATAATATACTTTAATTTTACCATCTTGGATCATTTTGGTAAATTTAATTGTAATTTTTTTATATATAATAGGACAACAAGAGTATGAAATGAAAACACAAAACTATATATTGGTAGATATATCTACCGATATAGAGTTTTGTGTCTTCATTTCATACTCTTGTTGTCCTATTGTATAAGCTTCAATAATTATTGTTGAGCTTGGTATTATCCGGATAAGTCTCCTTTTGTGGAATTGATCTTTCTCTTTTCCTTTTACATTAAGCTATATATATATATATATATATATATATGTATATATATATATATATATATATATAAAGATAGAGAGAGAGAGATACATGCAAACATAATACAATTGAAAATTACTTAAGTTGGTCATGGCTGATGAAAACGAAAACAAACTACACAATGGATAAAAATAAAAGTTCCTATCCAAAATTCTGTATAGATTCTCGAGTTCAACAAGATACATTTGACGAAGGTTTAAAGTTAAATCCACAAAAATTGTGAAAATTCACCCAAGATGAAAACAGTAATCGAAATAATCCAAATAATACTTTTCCTACTAATCTACTTTGCATAGTTATGCACAAGACATTAAGGAACAGCCGCCAGTAAGTGAGTAAATATGAGATAGGATATCTGAGGATTCGAACCTGGGAAGCTAGATTTGGAATTGAGAATTCCGATCATAAGTTAAAATAAATAATACAGAGATGTTATTGAAAAGGAATGCGTTGTAAGTAATGTTATTGAAAAAAGAATGTGATGATGCAATTGTGTTAATAAAATGAAGTGAAATTAAAAATGAGGTTATCTAGATCCGAACAATAGAAAATGTTAAACATATCTGTAAAGTGGGTTAGGAAAATTAGGTTAGAGAAATCGGCCTTTGTAAACATGCGAGGAGTGATGCATGCTTGGACACGTGAGGCGTGTCGGGCCATAGGATCAGTATGCACGTTGTTTGGTCATGCAATGACGTCATGAATTCTCAATATAGTTAGAGCTTTAGAGTAAGTCAGGCAGTCAGTGGGTCAGAAAGAGTCAGTCAGAGGCCGGGACAGGGTCGGACAGACAGAGCTGACATCCGCCTTGGAAGCGAAAGTGAGAAGAAGGAAATCATGTAGAGACTTGAATTCCTTGATGCAAAGCCATTGACCGGTCAAAATGGAATAAATGAACATCATTATATTTTTGTAACTGTCGTCTTCATGTTATGTTATTCAACAGACACAGGTATTGTGAATTTGTATTATAAGACTTGTTGTGTTCCACTCACCTGTATTTATAAGAACTTTGTGTATAAACTATCTAAGAATGGGTCTCTATCATCTTAAGAATGCGTCTCCCCCTCAGCTATTATAAATAATGAATGTTCATTCATTTTGATAAAAGACTGAAATCCTCATCTCAAAAATATATGTGTTAAAGAAAGATAATGTTTATAGAAACACTCCCGGAACTGTCAAACTGTATAAATGTCAATCTCAATCTCTTCTATCAATATATATATATTCCGCTCATCCAATGTGTATTACATGTCACTGTATTAAAAATTTTCCTCTTTATATGTACTCGATCTGTCTCTGTCTCTCTCTAATACGAACACTCAACAAATATATAAGTCGTCATCTATAATAACACCTAATACATAACAATATTAGCATTAACACTAACTCGTTTATGGAGTTCAACAGCAGAATCAGCATTGCACAGTCTGACACATTGTCTATTTTCTGATTATACATCATTGCAGTTCCTCAGATACTGTGTTTTGTTCCAATTCATTTGATTTTTATCCTGTTCCCTTGGTTCGTATATGGTGTGTTCGACGTCCTACATTATAACTTTTCTACGGGGTTAACATAGGTGTGTTATGCAAGTTCTTAGTTGTTTCGGCTTGCATCCTAAATTGGATTGCTATGCAGTGCTAAGATCTTAACTGAAATAAGAAACGGGAGAGTTTCTCATGACTATCATAAACAGCAATAAAATTGATTGTAAAATGCATTTAAAAAATCAAATCTTGTTTAAATTTTTAATCCTAACTTTTATGCATTTATTTTTCTTTTCTTTACCTTTACTTTCCTTCATCTTCTTCTTTTTACCCCATTTTGTTCTTGGCATTGCTGTTACACAAGGGATACAGCTTATCATAGAGGAGGGCCCTTGCCTGCTAACATCGCTTCTACGGAATTTCAGGCACAATGTTAGAATAGAAGGAGCTGCCAACTTCGAGGGAGGTATAATAATTCAGTCATCCTCATGATAACTTTATGAGATATTGCATAAACAAACAAAAAAGGGGAATGCATAAACCGCCATCAGAGAATTGTTTCTGCAGGGGCTACATTTTTTTCTTTACAGTGAAGAATGCTGCGAATTTTGAAGCGTTTTATAAGTTTTTTATATGTAGATATTAAGCAATGATAATTATAGACATGGTTTAGTTGTTTTGTTTTACGGCATATCAATCCTTTTTGGGTTATTTAATGCTGAATGAAAATCCCCACGACTAATGTTATGGATTTAGAAAGGTTTTATTTTTTCATGTTAAGCCAATATTAAAATGATGGAAATTCTATCAAGTTTGGAGAATTGATATAATTGCATATAATTTGCATGGTTTTCAAACAGTAACAAATTCATTGAATGCATTCTTCAAAAAAAAAAAAAAAAAAAGGATAGCATAGATTGAACATGTTTCCAAGCTTTTAATGTGCAGAAAATATATTGAAGAAAGATCAAGAGATGGGTTGATCAGATAAAGTTTTTTTGTTTTGTTTTAGTTTTTAGGTTATTTAATGCTGAATTCAGTAATTTTGGAAAAAATGTTTTTATGCTATTGTTCCTGTTCTTGACTTTACAAAACATGGTTGAGTTTTGCAAAGGGAAAGGCAATAAACAATAGTATCAATGTTTGGCGCATTTTAGGTCAGTAAGCCAGTATCTTTAGACAACCTGATCTGCTAGCAGCAAGTAATCATAAGGATGAGAAAAAATAAAGGTTAGAATTAAAGTTAAAACCAAGTACGTCCAAAGATGGAATACTGCTGCCATATCTGGGAAGGAGCTGCTAAAAACAGCCTATCTTGCCTTGACAGAGTACAAAATAGACTTTGTGGCTTAGTGGGGGACGCCCTTTTCTCTTCCCTGCAACCTCTCTCCCACAGAAGAGACGTTGCAAGCCTATCTTTGTTTTATCGTTATTTCCAGGGCAGGTGCTCGTCTGAACTCCAATCTCTGGT
Organism: Euprymna scolopes; assembly: GCF_053919585.1. Taxonomy (NCBI): domain Eukaryota; kingdom Metazoa; phylum Mollusca; class Cephalopoda; order Sepiida; family Sepiolidae; genus Euprymna; species Euprymna scolopes. The sequence goes on from NC_136494.1 coordinate 119,013,984, forward strand.
CCCCCCTCGCTAATCTTTTACAAAAAACACCCGTCTAGCTGAATCCAGAGTTAAAGACTTTCCCCACTCTTTATCTGTGCCTAAATCAAAACGTAGATTCCATGAACAAAGCTTCTTTCTTAGAACTGCACGCTTGTAGAACTCTGTTCCGTCTGCCTGCTTCCCTCCTGACTACAACTTGGATGTCTTCAAGTCCAACATAAACAAATTCCTGATGAACCGCCCCCTTAAGTAGACACTCCAAAATCTCCACACTAACGTACTGTACTTACAATAACCCTTATCCATGAGTGGCTTCTGGGCCTTGATGTGGTGACCATCTTGTAAAAAAAAAAAAAAAAAAAAAAAAAAAAAAATGAAACCACTGAAATATGAAATGAAATACTTTTCTAATATTTTCCTGTATCCTATTTTTCTTTTCATGCTTTTCTATGCATCCAACTATCTGTATAGGAATTTCTGTCCGGTATTAGATATCAATTAAGAAATATTTTCCAGATTTCAGTATTTTAAAGTGTTCTTAGGGGACATAATATGGGCACAACCCTCATATATGGAAATCTAAATATATCAACTTTTCGGTGAATCTGATTTTAATTTTTACAAAGGGACATGAAAGTGATGCAAAACTATTCTGTTCAGGGAATTAATTTCAATTGTTCTAAAACAAGTATTCTTCCAATATATTTGCATACATCAAAAAGCACAGATTGATTAAATACATTTTAAGAATACCCTTTATTGTTCCTATTTACTTTGCCTCCCCCACGAAAGGGGTAGTTTTTTAATGTGGAGAAAAGGAACAAAAATAAAAAATTGTCTCAGTCATGAAGGATTTCTCATCCACTAACTGAGAATAAAAAATTGAAGTGTAGCATCAGACAGATATTACACTTTGAGATATTAAATATTTTATTCAGGCAAAATAAGTTAAACTTGAATAAAAAACGTAGGCACAAGGCCAACTCCAAAGGGGGGGGATGGTGGGGTCGTTGGTCATCCTTGTCACTCCAAAATTAAAGAAAAGTTTCTCTTAGTTAGTATCTTCTTCCACCATAATACCGGATTCACCCTTTCATACTGGGGGACGTCCTACTAAGCACTTGGCCCCAAGGCCAAGAAATTGCTTTATTTTTGCTGTAGGGGATGCAAAGTATGGCTTTTCTTTGATGAGGGCTACAATCTCCCAAATCACTTCCGTTACTTGTGTATTATAATTGGGTATAAAAAAAATGCATTTCAAGAAAAAACACTATGTAATTAAATGTCGAAATTAGTAAAAATTCTAAAGATTTCCCCAAAATGATCGAGTAGAAAAATAATTGCAAGTAAAAATAAAGTTTTATTGTATTTATTATTTTTTTTCTATTGCTGCCAATTCTGTATGACAAATTGACTTATCTCCCTTTATTAACTCCCATGATTTCAAATTAAAAAATGTTGCATCAAGATTACACAAGATAATAGCAAGGTTTTCTTTTAGTAAAAACGTAGTTCCAATCGAGCTTATACTTGATCATTTTTTTATAGTTTAGATATAACACATAATGACGTAATAATGTTCTTATTTAAAATGCATTAGTCTTTATATCCTACTAGTTAGACGCCCGGCATTGCCCGGTTTTGCAATACATTTAAACATGATATTTTAATTTATGCAGATTGCGTATATATTATTACAGAATCAATGTTCTATTTAATATTATATATTAAGAGGAATAATTTGCCTAGTGGACTAATTTGCAAAAAAAAGAAAATTTTAAATCTAATAATGATAATGTCGTTCATCAAATTCTGTCTGTGTTTGTTTACAATATCACATCAGCTGATTTGTTCTCTTATAGATAAAAGACAAGAATTTTTACAGAGAAATATTTTACGTTACACTGGCCAAAGTTACTCGAATGTAACATAAAATATTCCCCTGCAAAAATTCTTTTCAGCAATAAGAGAAGAAAAACTATTTTTAAGAATTTTTGGATTTTCGATGCTTATTGGATGGATTTCTGCAAAAAAAAAAAAACACCTATCTAAGAACACTGCCAGAAATATAAGTTACCTTTGTGTGAAATTTACAAAATATAGGTTCAGCTGTTTCGGAACCTACAAGGAAGAAACACACACAAAGTGACTTTTATATAATAGTTGAGATTATTAACTGATGATAGATTTTAGAACACAGCTGCTAAACACAAGCGATCCAAATATTGGATTTATTTAGTTTCTGTTTAGTTTTATATAGTTTGATATAAAGGTACTAAAAGGAGTTGAAATGTAAAAAAATAAACTGTAATCTTCACTGTCCGTCCTCTCTCTCAGCTGTTCAAAAAAAAAAAAAAAAAAAAAAAAACTTATGTGCTTTGCCATTTGTCTTTTCTCCTTGGAGCCTACGCCATTAACTTGACATAGGATCCAAGAATTTAACAAACAACTAATCCGTGTACAATCGTTTCTGGCGGAATGAAAATAAAATAAAAATACAAAATAAGAATAAATATTTGTTCAAACAGTTGAAGTCAGGAGACTTCAACTGAAATCTTCACGGTCCGTTCTTTCTCTAACTCTCTCAGCTGTCAAAAACTTGTCTGTGGTTTCCCAGTTGTCCTTTTCACAGCCGTGTCTGTCCTCATATGCAAATTAATGCTATATGTATATTAATAAGTCTTCTATAGACGAAAGTTTTTCTTTTCGCTTTCCTCCCTTGATTCCGTCATCCAGCAGAAGACAGAGGCACTGACGTTTGTGTAAGACATGTTTTGCATTACTTTCACCAAAAAAGCAGAGTTCAAATCCAGTCGGCTTTATTACATTCACTTTTCCTCTCATACCATTGCGAATTGTATGAACCCATCTTATTTAAGCTACAAATAAAATTGCAACCTGTGTTCAATAAATTGTTGATGACATGCTTCAGCATTAAATAGATAAACAGTTGTTTTGCTGTAAAACAAAAACAATCCAAATCATATATGCATTGCATAAATTGTTTATAGCAGTAAAAAAGAATATGCATTCTAGAGGAAAACAAACCGTCTCCGAGTTTTGCCAATATGCATGTTTTTGATTAGATGCAAATAAGTAAAAGAAATTCTACTCAACACTGAGCATATTTATTTACTTTGCTTTTATTTATTTATTTATTTTTTTTTTTTTTTCAGTTTTCTTCACCATTGTCTGTTTCTGCTGACAAACTTCCTCATCCTGTCGCCATCATGATCTGATTTTGATGCTCTTTCAAGCAGCATCGTAGCGATAAAGGGAGACTATTGAAAGACATTCCAATCTGCCCGGATAATTGCTAACAGATTTAGAGGATGAGAGCAGATAGACAACAAAAATATTATTTTGTTTACAATTATTTCAGTTGAATTCTTTTCTCCACACTTTCATGTTGAATTGTAGAAAAGAAAATGATTAAATATCTAGCATTAAAGCTGAAAGCTACTTGTTTCAATCACGTCAGGGTCACCAGTTATCTCTATATCAGCTTTTTGAAATTTTTTATTTACTAGAGGTGAGGGTCACTTGTTATCAAGATTAAAAAGCCACTTGAGGATAAGGTTTAATAAGTGTCGAACAACACCATGATAATGGGTAATAGTGGAACTTATGTAGTATTTGATTATTTAAGGTGACCGTTCAACAAGAACTTGTTTACATTAGACTTGAAAACAACCATGTTATAGTCAGCTGAGAAATAACTGCAAGGGACTGTGTTCCACAAATGGGTAGTTCTCGGAAAGAAACTTTGCTCATGCAATTTTCGTGTAGTTTTAAGTGCAGATACTGAATTGTTGACATTTATTCTAGCTTATCTGCTGCAAATGTTCTGCAGGGGAGACAATAGATAGAAGCTCGGTCGAGCATCTGTCAGAAAAATAACGACAGAACAGATATAGATTTGCAACGTCTCCTCGATGAGGAAGTAGGGAGGAAAAAGGGGCCTTAGCTCACTAGATTTCAAAGCCAGTTTTATACCTTGTTAAAGCAACAAAAGCTACTTTTAGCAGCTACTCCACAAATGTGGCAGCAGTACCCCATCTTAAGATGGATTTGGCTCCGATATACATAGAGGATTGGACATATGTTTATATATTTTGATGTATCGAATTCACTCCTAAATTATTTAACTGATCATTATGAGCTTTGGAATATATCTCCTAGGCGTAAGAGTAGGTAATGTGGTCTATATTTAATTTAATTTAGATTTATACAAAGGATGAAAAAGAGAGAATGTATAAATTCATATACTTCAATTTTTTTTTTACAATAATTAGAAAATAATTAAGAATATTTCTTAAATTTCAATTTTTTTGAATAATATGGGTAGAATTTTACACTTAAAAAAATCACATATATCAGATTTGCATTTAAGTGGATACATAGTTATTGGATATCAATTCCACAAAATTCCCTATATTTTAATTTCTTCTTAAGATCCCTTAAGCTTTAACCTTTTAACTTTAGACATTTTCTAGAATCTAAATAATATAATGGATTTTGATCAAAATTGGTTTGGTTGTTTTGTTTTAATGTATATCAAATATTTTTCAGGTTATCAAATCTTAGAAATTTTTTTTGCTTCAAGTTCTTTGTGTCTTCAAATATTTATCCATGGTGTTTGGTTTGGCTGTTTTGTTTTACGGCATATGAATCCTTTTCAGATTATTTAATGTGTAATGTAATCTGGAAATTTGGGGAAAAAGGTTTTATGCTTTAAGTAATATCTTCAAATATATATTTATGGTGTTTAGTTTGTGTTGTAGAGGAAAATATTTTTTTTTTGTTATTAACTTTGCAGAGCATGATTGAGTTTTGCAAGAGGAAAAGAATAAAAAAAAAACAACTTCATTGTTTTGGGAATTTTAGGCGAGGAGTATCTACATACAGCCTGATCTGGCCGCACAAGATTGATGAAAATTGGAAAAAGGTTTATAGATATAAGAGTTAGTAGCATTATATCTTGATTTTCATCTTTTGTAATGGGACGTAATGTAGCAAGATCCCAGGCGATACCAGATGGTCTTGCTTTACAAATAGAGGGAGAGAAGGTAGGAGAAGGGGGTGCGATATTTGATCAAGAAAAAAAGAAAATTGTCCCTAGGACTTTATCAAGAAAAGAAGAAAATAATAGATAATAATTGTTCTTTAAGGGTTTTAATTTCCATTTTGTACTTATGTAGCGATAAGAAGAGGCAAAAATGTCCATAAGAAATGAAATATTTCAATGAAAAAAAAAATAAATAAATATAATGAGATTCTTGAGTTTGGCAGAAAAAAAAAAACAATACAAGATCGTTTTCTGGTTGAGTTTTGAAAAACAATTTAAATATTATGGAAACAATAACTTGGGTTCAAAATGTCTGCTTTGGTGTCTGGGAGATGTTGTCATTTGGGTCCACCTGTTGTATTTAACTACCAGGCCACCAAACCAGTGATAAGTTAGTTGGACAGATAAATAAATAAATTGAACCTAGGGAGAGATATGGTCACGAAAGAGAAAGAAGAGTTTCACAAGAAAAGAGAAAATGAAAAGAATATAAAATAAGGGGATAGAAAAAGAAGTTCACGAGAGAAGAAAAGAAATATAAGATAATGGGATAAATAAAAATTGAGGTTCAGAGGAAAAAAAAGAAAAGTAATCTTCCAATGACAGATGGAAGAAGAGGCTAGTTTTATAAAAACGATTGTCTTTTTAGAATTAGCGTCTTTTTTTTCCTGGCTGGCGTCGAGACGTCCACATTGCTCTCGCCCCTGCCTGGGGCGCGGGGTGGCCCTCATAAGAGCTAAGTTGAAAAGCTCTTGTTCTTAGCTGGGAAATTAATTAGATGAACTTAAGTTATACAACCTGCATCATGAAGCTCGGATCAAGGAACTCGACTTTAAACAAGTGTAAAAGGATTTATAAATAATTATTTTGTTTCGTTATATAAAAATGACCCAGAGTTTTCCTTTGTTTTTCGATTGCTGGCCTGAATGAAGATGCAGTTTATTTCAGGTGTGCCCTGACACCAGATGATGAAAGAGATAGACTGGATCCAGCACGAAGCCAGAGTGATGGCCGAAGTCGACAATGTTGCCACACGGACTTAGGGTCATGCACATTTCGCGTGCCCTGAGCAACAGAGAGATATTTTCCAGTGACCAGTGAGAGTCTGGTCACCCTTAAGGGGTCCACCACTAGACAAATAAGAATGTAGCCCTGCTGGGTTGCATCTATGGTCTGGCAAGCCGGGAGCGATGAACACGGCCAAGAGTACATCACAAGTATGCTCCCATGAACCAGGATAGTGACGGATGTGGCCCCGGCCCCGGACAAAAGAGGGTGTTGGGGTTATAGTAAAAGTGGTGGAAAATTTGGGGAATAAATTTTACCCATCCTGGGACGGGTATTCTTCTAGTTATAACCAATGAATAAAACATTAACTTATAATAAAATATTAAGATTAAGCTAGAAAACAAAAATACTAATATTTTTATACTTTTGTTTGTTTTGCATTTATTAGAACTTTTTTTTGCCAAAGTATGTTTTCTTTGATTTTTTAAAATAGGATTTTGAATGTAAATTTGACTAGCAGTGACACCTGACGTTGCCAGGGATTGAATGAGTATCAACAAATGTTTCACGCTACCATATTTTATTCTCATTGAAATTAGTAAAATCGCCCATTTTTCAATCAAATCGATTAACTACTTGCTCTAGTTAGGAACCCACCACAGTGCACCAAGGAAACTTCACATGCCTCCTTACAGTAACTTAATCCACAATACATTGTAATTTACATTGCACTATCGAGAGCCTACAATTAATTTTATAAAATTATTTTTATATAATGGCTTAAATTTAAGTTTAAAACTTTTTAAAAATCACATATCATGGTTCAATTGTGATTTAAACAGAAATATTTATTTCAAACACACCCCTGTCTTATAAAAGACTTTACTGTTGATTTTATATGCCAGGTCTTTCTGCTTGCTTCATAATAAAACTTCTCAAATACACTTGTGATATTAGCATGTGTAAGGCGTTAACTTTAGTCAAAATCACCTGTTCCTTCTTACATTGGATTTTTTAATTATTGATTACCAATACCTATCGAAGACATTCCTATACAAAACCTATATAAGGACACTGCCAGGCACATAAAATAAATTTGTGTGAAATTAAAAAAAAAATCGGCCCAGCCATTTAGGAGTCCATAGGGAATTCATACGAATTTGTTTTATATAATAATAGAGATTACCACTGCATTCTTTGATTAGTAAATTATTAACATAACCAAATTATTACGAAACTATAACTAATGTTATTATAGTAATGTTAAAATCTAAATTTATTTAAAATATTTTAATAGCTTAGGATTTACTAAGAATTTTAAATGTTTCCAAAGAAAATTGCTCTTCAGAAAAACAAATCTTTCTTACATCTATTTCGTTATATCGAATGAATGGGGGAAAATCTATATATCTATAAACGTGAAAGTGTCTGTCTGTCTGTCTGTCTGTCTGTGTACAGTTTCCTATGCAATAACTCTGTCAATTTTAAGTCTACAGACTCGAAATTTGATATACAGAGTATTGAGATGTGGGAAAATCTTTGTAATCAGTTTTCGGCCAGAAATTTGGCTGAGAAGGAGTCAAAGTTCACCGATATTACCTTTGAGAACTCTACCAAACTCCTTTGCCAATTTTGGGTCAAAACAATTGAAATTTTAGATATAGGTTCCTTGGACATGGATCAAACATTTTAATTTGATTTGACCCCAAAACAATAAATGTTAAGGGGGTCATAATAGGGGTCAAAGTTTAAAAATTTTTTACTTCTGCTGTCTCCACCAAATTACTCCGACAATTTCTGGTCTAAATATTTGAAATTTTACATAAAGGGTATTCAGAGATAGGGCAAAATTTTTAATCAGTTTGGGTCGAAAATTTGAACTACCAATATATAAATGTATGTATGTTTGCATGTCTACCTAAAACTTTCGACGGAGGCGACGGATTTTCACAAGATCAGTATCGTTTTGAAGCTCGACCCTTCAGACAACAAATACCGAAAAATTGGCTGAAAACATTAATTTCTTCACCCTAAACTAGGCACTTTTCTACAGGGAGGGGTTACTTTTTTCATCGATATTTTCGATTGTCTAGCCTTAATTTAAACCTATGTCTTTTCCAGTTTGGTGGTGGTTGTAACAGCAAAGACGTCAGGTTTTTTTCACGTTCTTTTCCTCCTTCATGGTACGGGTTCGAGCCTGCCTTCCTACTACCACTTTTTTTTTTTTTTTTGCTCAACACACACCAAACACCCGGGCAACGCCGGGAACCCATGCCAGTATATACTAAATGTTTTCTTTCCCAGAATAAGTAGTTTTGGAAAGAAATTGCCGTGAAATAAAACATAATCCTAACAATAACACAGTGAAAGAAAGAAACGAAAAAATAAACTAATTCAAATCTTTTACGCATATGTGAGATGGATTACTATTTAGGTCTGATTTTGAAAACTCTACAATATAACTTAATATGTTAGATATAACGAAATATCATGTTCATAAAATAGCTGTTAGAAAATTTAATGAATTAAATTGTTCCTTAGTATAAGAGTATAATACTAAACGGAATCATGTTAATTGCAAAATAATGTTTTTACAGGTTGACCAAAAAAAAAACAAAAAAAAACGAGCCCATTCCTAATTAGGTCCCGTTTCTTAGTGTTTTGTCCGAATGAAATGAAACTTTGGTCATAACTAGTTTATTATATTCAAAACATCACATCAAAACACCAGGGTCTTTGGCCTTTTTTTCTCCGTTCTACAGCATATGTTCTAGATGGCCTCCATTTAGCTTCTTTTTTTTTTTGTATAATATTCATCAAAATTGACAAACGTAGTTATTTTAGTAATTATTTATTAACTAGCATGGGTGCCCGGCGTTGCCCGGGTGTTTTAAGTTGTATGCTGAGCAAAAAAAAAACAAAAAAAAAAAAAAACGGTAAATTTTTAACCTTGAACCCTATTATGACCTCTTAAAATTTATTGTTTAGGGCTCAAATAAAGTTATTATTAAGTTAGATCCATGTCCAAGGAACCTATATCTAAATTTTCAAGTGTTTGGACCCAAAATTGTAGGAAGAGTTTGGTAGAGTTCTCAAAGGTCAAATAGTTGAACTTTGACCCCTTAATCGCCAAATTTCTGTCCGATAACCAATCACATCGATTTTTCCAAATCTCAGTACCCTGTATATCAAATTTCGAATCTGTAGGCTTAAAATTGACAGAGTTATTGCGTAGGGAAATGTACACAGACACACAGACACACACCTACAGACACGTTCACTTTTATATATATATATATATATATATATATATATATATATATATATATATATAGAGATCGAATAGCCTGAATAGTTGTCGAGATATCTTATGTAAAGCATTCCGCAATGTATTACTGAAATTACTCGCACTATTGTCCTCATCTTGAGTGTCATTTGCACAACATTTTCATTGATATAACCTCCAACCTTCTTCATTGTATTTTGACTGTCATCATAGAAAAACTCATTATTGCTAGAAATTATTTGGAAGGTTATTTCTAACTTGTACAGTAAAAGCAAAAAAAAACAACAACTTTTGCTTAAGAACAGCTATCTTTGGGGCGGGGGAGGGGTGGAGATAAAAGTAGTGACAAACCAAACAAAGGCAATTATTGCATTCAATCAAATATATATGACAATCCTAAATGCAACAAAGATGTAATTAGTCAGTTTCTTGGGATTAAAAAAAAAAACGTTTTTCCTTGTTTAAGAAAGTCTCTCTTCTGTTTGCCTGTTTTCCAACTGACTACAACTTGGATGTCTTCAAGTCCAACATAAACAAATTCCTGATAAACCTCTCCCTTAAGTAAGACACCTTATCAAATCTCCATTACTAACAATTACTACAATATTATCCCATTATTACCGTACACACAATAACCCTTATCTCCGAGTGGCTTCCAGACCTTGATACGTGGTGACTACCATGTTAAAAAAAAAAAAAAAAAAGAAGTCAGTTTAGCCGAGGCCACCAACAGGAAGAAGGCCTGTTAACTGAAAATTGCCTGCAGGCAATGTAGGTAAGATTTGTCAAACTGTCACTGTTGATGCTATATGAGAGCATTTTTAAAAAGAGCATTAAAACATGTTAAAAAGAAAGGAAAGGAACCCAATTCGATTAATAATGAAACTGAACTTTATAAAATATAAATATTATTTATGTAAAATTACGTAATTTTAAAGCAATATACAATCTAATACTGATAAAACTGAATTTTGAATTTAGGGAACAAACAATTCTTGGCCTTCGGGTCAAGATCACGGTGTAGTATCTGTTTTGATGCTACACATCACCTTTTTTGTTCTCAGTCGGTGAAGAAGAAATCCTTCATGACTTAGACAATTTTTATTATTGTTCCTATCCAGAGTGCCCCTTTTTTGGAAACTGAATTTTCCCCACATTAAAAGCCAAACTTGTGTCTAATTCTGCCCAAGGCAAATAAATAGGAACAATTAGGAACAATAGATTGTTGTTTTACAAATAACTAAAAACTTTTCAGTTAACGAATCTCTAAATCTTTATTTATTCCTCTTTCTCTCAAGTTCATCCCATGTTTTCCTTGGCTTTCCCTTGTGTGCTGACCCTGCTAACTCAACTGTTCTACATCTAAACTTTAAAAATAATACAAAGAATGCATGAGTAACAAAACTGAAGCTTAGAATCGACGTTTGAAAACGTGTGTAGCAGAATGAAGCAGCACTGTTTTTTTTATTAACTGAAATTACTAACTGAATCTGTTTTGTTTTAAAATAGATTTTCCTTTAAACTAGACCCCAAGGGTGTATGCCTCTAAAATGTAGCATATAGGCAAGTCCAGCAATGCTCCTCTTCCCCCACCCCCACCTGTCGTATTATTTCTATCTAAAACCATCAGATTAATCACCTGCTGGGCAAAGATTACATATCCCACATTTGGTGTAATGTCGTTTTATTGGGGTAGAAGGTACAAACTAAGAGTGGGGGAAAAAATGTTCACCTGTTGAGAAATGTCAAAATTGGAAAGAAGTCCCCAAAATAAACACCCAGAAAATTGACTTAAAAATGGTTTATGCTTTGTTTGTTGTGTATACTAAACTAGCAGGTAAACCTGGTATTGCCTGAATATAAAATATCTTATTGAAATATATATAGGTTTCATGATTAATATTATTTTACAGGAATTTTGCAATGAATTTAACTCCTTAAATGTTTTGTAATTATGAAATTTGCATTAATTCTGACTACTGTTCTCATCTTGAGTGTTTTTTGCACAACATTTCAGCCAATGTAACCTCAGACCATAAGGTTTATCTTGTTGAACTCGGGAATCTGTTAATGTGCCACTTGTGTAAGTGACATTATTCTGAAGATTGAAGGTTCAATCCCCAGTGCAGGCAACACAAACAAACGCATCACTATATTTATCAAGATACATAGATATTCGAATATGCCATTAAATCTCCTTTACGTCACATTGCCCTTCAAGCTACAAATGAATTTGCGCATGTACAAAAGTAGCCGAAATATGTCGACAAAAAGATTTTACTCATTATAAACCATCCAATAATACTAAAAAAAAAAAAAAAAAAATTAAAACATGGAGCTTCTGGCATAGAAGTTATAATATATAAAAATATAATTTTGAAATCACAATAATAAATATTGTCAAACGCGACAGCTTCATTTTTTTTTTGTTTTTGCACATTGCATTTACATGTTAGTAGCAGTTTGTTATTTCACTTACCAGTATGCTCATTCCAAGAAAGGGAGCATATTTTAGTCATCGACGAACAGATTGCTTTGCTATATCACATATTTCATAGATAAGAAAACGTTTCATGAATGGCTAAAAGATGAAACACTAGTGTCTGTAGGTTTTTAATAATTATTATAGTAAATAATTATGTCAGCCCTTTTAAGAAACTCGTTTCTTATTGTTGAGCACTTTTAGTTGAAATAAAAGTCGGTCAATTTAGCTCTTATATGCAAATCATCATAAAATGATTAGATCACTCTGACAGACGTTATAAAACATTTTTTTAAATTAATGTTTAAATTTCAACAGTATTTCTTGCGATTAATGGTGGCCAAATGGATTAAGTCCTTGCTAATGAAGACAGAGATGGCTTCTGTTACCAGGTTCAAATCTATCGACCAGTGTTAATCATGACACTCTGCACTGATGATTCCCGAAAGGATGGAGCACTAGTGTCTGTAGGTATTTAATAATTATTATAGTAAATAATCATATATATATATATATATATATATATATATATATATATATATATATATATATATGTATATATATAAATATATATATATATATAGAGAGAGAGAGAGAGAGAGATATGCAGCCTATTCATGAGTTACTCTTTATGATCAAGAAAATAACGTTTTCCTATTAGCATAAAGCAATAAATAATATTCTATAAATAAGAGATTTCTAAGCTTATCAAACAACATAATGAAACTATACATAGAGTGCATATAATTTTTTCTACCGTCACGGCCAGAGCAGAATACCAGAATAAATTCTCTATAACATTAAAATGGTTTCACATTGTTGCTTTTGTTAAATATTAATAAATGAGGAATCATTTGGAGTTAAAATCCATTTAGTATTATACATATAACTTGAGAGCCACATATTTGAAATGTCTCAATATTATGCGAATAAGCAAAATCACACGACATCAGGTCAAACTCAGTCGCCATCTTGTTTTGATTTTGTCTAACAAAAACGACGACATAAAACCATTTTTAATTTTCTTACATTCTGTGCTTGCTGCGATCTTTAGGACTTATTCATAAAATTTTATGTTTTTTTAATAATAATAAAATGTTTTTTTAATATGACAAGGCATGAAGCCACTTGATGTAAGAAGCTGAAGCAAAAATACTACTTCAAAAATAGGAACTAGTTAATGATTAGTGTTATATGGGTAGATTCCAACCCGGATCGATGCCTTCGTTCAGTCTCAAAAGACAAAGGATACCAGGGGGAAGCTACACATGTAATTGCATGGCAAGCGTTGCGCAGTTCCCAACCACACCTTACCTAAATCGGCACTGCTTAAGTCCAGTGGCAAAGAGAAGTCCAGGCGACTGGAAACAATGCCGAGATAAGCGAAGAGCATATACAGAACCTGGAAGTCTCAAATGGTCACCCATCTAGTACTGGCCAGGCTCATCGTTGCTTAACTTAAGTGATCTGACAGAAAACGGTGTGTCAAACATGATTATGCCAACCCAGAAAACAGCAATGTTTCCCCTTTGTCAGAAACATTGTTCATAATGACTGTTGAGATAACTGAAAACATTAAGAAAAAAATGAAACTAAACATCATCTAAATACCAATTGGAATTTTTTTATATTCCATGAGTAAAAAAATATATATTTGTTCAAATCTATTGAATAAAAATCAAAAAGTTTCTTGTCTGCCTTAACGAAATGTGGCTGAAGGGTGGTTTCTTACCAACATCTATTTTCCTATATACAACAATCTCTACGGATGCTTGGCTTTTCTCTCTCTCTTTTTTTTTTTTTTTTTTTTTTTCATATTTTGGATACAGAAATAAGCCTTACATGTAACGTCTTTGGATTCCCCACAAAATATGATAGTCGCATGACAAATGTGAAATCATGGTATCCCTCCTCTGCTTAACTTGATAAGCAAAGAATTAATAGAAGCACAACTGTTTAAAAGATACTTGAACATTTTTTTATTCATTTTCCTATAAACAATGAAGCCACAGAAATATGTTTAGTTCTTACTCTTCTTTTATACGAAAAAAAACAAACAAAAAAAAAACATTTTAACAATATGAAAAAATATTAAACTAGATGTACTCGGCGTTGCCCGGTATTAAGCGTGACGTTAAATTCCTTTAAAAAATAAAGTAAAAACAAAAAACGGAAAGAAACTGAGGCATGTGCACGTAAGTATTATGTTTTTTCTAAACAGTTCACTTCTTATAAGTAAAAAAAAAAAATACTTCAGCTGAGATCGAAATCAAAACATAAAGGCAGCGAGTCAACCATTAGGCCAGCTTGACACGGACTTTAGAAAGTGTTTTCAACGTACTTATTGTTAACAATGTGAACGATTCACACATGTGCAGCCATGAAACAGTTGACAAGCAGATAAAAATACAATAACCCCCAAGTACCAATTTTTTCAATTTTGACCCCCCCCCCCTTAGCAGCCCTTTTCTCCAGATAAAAACCAATTAAAAAGTTTTCCACAAGTCTGAATATCCTCCATACCAAATTTCAAGTCTGTAAATAAAAAAATCGTTGAGTATATACGTTGAGAAGTGTCCACACACACATATTCTCAGTTTTATAGATATATAGATTTAGAAACTAGCAAACATATCCGCCTTCCAGATGCAAATATTTACTATAAGGGTTGTTCCAAAAGTAAAACTTCATATATTTCTTTAACTTAAAAGTTGCAGAGCTACGAAGACGGGAGTGGTACCATTAAAACGAGCGACCTTTTGTACTCCAGAATTTATTTTTCTACATAGTCACCATCATTCGAAATACACTTTTGCCAGCAAGCCAATGACGCATCTCTGCTTTTGACACATGTTCATAATAGGAGTAGCTTTATTAGAGTCTCACACCGTCAATACCTGCAACAGAAAGATGAAACTTTCAGGTCATGAATGCATAAGTTCAATCATCATTTGCAATCTCTTCTAATCTATTTGGATGAAATTAAAAAAAAATAGGAGGCATTACTTTTGGAACATTCCTCGTACTTTGTGGATGCACTTAAAAGATTATTTTGTATGTTTTGTAAAAAGCCTCTCTTATAAAATATATGCACATCTGCTGAATACGCATACAGAGTGTTTCATCCCAAAGTTATTTTTTTCCAATTTTGTTTTCATATTTATCAGATGATGTAAACATTCTTTTGACACCAATATGGATTCAACTGGAGGCTATACTACACAACAGTGGATAAACTCATTGCCACAAGATCAGTTCTTCTGACACAGTGGGAATGCAAGAAAAATTTTGGCAGGAATAATATACCTGATAGGACAGGAAATCAGAAGTGTACAACACATGCCCACAAAGGTCATAGTGGTTGACATCGTTCAGCCATAATTCCTGAAAATATTCAGATTTTATGGAAACGCCCCGAGGAATCCTCCCACCCCAAATTAACTTGCCGTCTCTCACAAGAAACTGGCATTTCTGCAAGGAAGGTGGGCTCTTCCTACCATGCTAGAAAGCTACTTACACCTAAAAGTATCCTGTCCCTCTATAAGGCCATCATTCGCCCATGTACGGAGTATTTTTGTCACAATTGGGCTGGTGCATCTGCTACTTGTCTCTCATCCTAGACAGGGTTAAAAGTTGCCAACCTGACAGGTCCCGAGCTGTCATCTAAGCTTCAACCTCTTTCTCATTGACGAAATGTTGCATCCCTTTGCCTGTTCTACAAGTATTTTAGTGGTGAATGCTCTGATGAGCTACAAGCACTTGTAATGTACACCCCCTCAACGTAAATACCACCGACAAACCCGACAAGCAGCAAAATCCCACCTCTACACAGTAGAGATCCCTAGGTGTAAGAAAGCCTTCTACTCCAACAGTTTCTTTCCCAGAACTGCTAGACTTTGGAACTCCCTTCCAGGTTCCTGCTTTCCCGACTGTACTGACATGCAGAAGTTCAAGTGTAATGTGAACAGACATCTTGCTGTGCAATTCCTTACATACTATCCCTGTAACTTATGTCTCTGATAGTAGCCCCCTACATCAAAATGGCAACTGTGCCTTGTTTGGGGTGAAAATGGAATTTTAAAAAAAATCAGTTTTTTTAAAGATCCTTCATAGTGACCTTTATTTCTTTCCTTAAAAATTTCAGATTTTGCAGAGGCAAACGTATTGCAATAAAGCATAACTAGAAACATTTTGTGAAAATATCAGTCACAAAATAGAGAATAACCTTGGCTTGTTTGATTTGATTTTTTGTTAGGAACGAAGCTCACTGTTATTTGAATGGACACATCAACAAGCAAACTATGTGCTTTTGGTTCATGCTCATTCACATAAACATGCTTATCCCCCTCTCCCCTAATTTACAACAGTTATCAGTCATGGAGGTGCCTGGATATTCCATGTTACCTATTGAGAACAGACTACTGATAATGTTTCAACTTCAATTAGATTTGAAGAATACAATCTCTCATAATTCAGCTATTATTTGGTGAAAAATTTGAGATCAAAAAGAAAAATGGGGCTTGTTTTG
Organism: Euprymna scolopes; assembly: GCF_053919585.1. NCBI lineage: Eukaryota > Metazoa > Mollusca > Cephalopoda > Sepiida > Sepiolidae > Euprymna > Euprymna scolopes. The sequence continues at coordinate 119,030,338 of NC_136494.1, forward strand.
GAGTATGTGAAAATAAAACAATGAAATTAAAAATCTACAATATCAAGTAACTATTGATTAAAAACGGCTTTCATATTATTTGGATTCTTCTGATTACTATTCTCATCTTGAGTGTTATTTTCACAACATTTCGATAATCTACTTTCTCCAGATGCTGAATTCGGAAATCTCTCTGCCAAACACAGGAGTTTGCACAGAATTTCAAATGGAATCCTCTATTTAATCCATGGGAGTAGCATGCTTTCTGCCCTTGTTCCATTAGCCATGTCTAGGTAAAATTCTCAAGTAATTCACAGTTGCGCCTGCACTGAGCCTTTAACCTACAGAAGAGTATAAGTTTATAACTGAATTTTACTAACTACTTTATCCACTATAACATGGGTCCTTGCGGATTTGGAATTCAACAGAAAGTTTTCTGAGTTCGACAAGAGACACCTGAAGAAGGTCGGAAGTTACACTGTCCAAAATATTGTGAAAATAACACTCAAGATGAGAAGAGCAGTCGAAAGAATCTCAATAATATGAATAATCTATTATAACCTCAAAAATTCAGAAACATAAAAACTGCTTCCTGTAAATATCAAATATCATTCTGGTATGCAACATTTCTTTTTGTACATACAATAAACATTGCAAATTGAAAATCTATATTTCCTGGCATGTTGCCTTGTTAAATTCCTTGGGGCAGACGAACCAAACATTTTGAGGTTAAGCAAGCAAGATCAGAAGATGGCTGTCACAAAAATCACAAGTCAAAAGTTAGATGTATATGAAATAGATAAGTAATAGTTTTCATGCTTCGGTGAAAGATCAGAAAAGCTTTCCTTTTTCTTCTTCCATGTGCCTTACATTAAACAGAATTTTCGTGAACAAAGTTTCTTTCTATCTGTAGAACACATTATTCTGGAATTGCTTCCCTGCAAAATAAATTATGCTTGTTTTCAAATCTAATTTCAAACAACACTTGTTATAAACCGCCTCGATGAATAATAGTTTTTCTCATCTTTTTCACTCATAATATTATTCATCATTCAACTAGCAATCTATTCATCTCTTTAAAAATTATCCTCAAGAAGCTTTCAGACTTAGTAAATGGTGGCATATTATTAAAAACAAACATTTGACTGTGTAAGTATGCTTAAAATCATTTTTGAGTCATAAATTGAACAAGTCAGTTGAAACAATGTCGTCAAGAAATGAACCAGTATAGTCGTAAAATTATGTGGATCTAAAAATACAAATATTTCAATCTTTCTCTCTCTCTATCTTTAAAGTATGCCAAGACAAAATAAAACTAGACATTCTAAGAATAAAGAGAAAAGATTCATGGCAAGCAGAAAAATCACATCTGCTATACTACATGTCATGATCTTTTTGTGAAAATCGCTTCAAACAAGACATAAAAACATGACGTAAGGAGCAAATAAGAAAGAAAGATGATCATTGGCCTTAGTCTTAGAAATACTAAGGTTATAGATGTAAGGAAAAAAGCCAGTAGGGAAAGGGCTCCACAATTTTAAAGTCCTTGGAAAGAAGCTACTGGAATAGGAAACTGCATTACAATGAGATATTAAAGCAACGAATGGATGGAGATCAATAAACCAACAAATCAAATGAGCTAGAACAAAAGAAAGCTGGGATTGATCTGAAAAAAAATTACTGTAATAGTCTAATTTTTCTTAATAATATTTTGTAGTTATCTTACTTTAAAAAAAAAAATTATTGTAAGAGTCTCATATTTTTTCTTTATAACATTTTGTAATAGTCTCATTTTAAAAATATTTGTAATAGTCTAATTTTTAAAAAAATATTTTGTCATAGCCTCATTTTTAAAAAAATATATTCTGTAATAGTCTCATTTTTAAAAATAATATTTTGCAATAGTCTGATTTTTATAATATTTTGTAATAGTCTCATTTTTTCAATAATATTTTCTAATACTCACATTTTTTCAATAATATTTTGTAATAGTCTCATTTTTTCAATAATATTTTGTAATAGTCTCATTTTTTCAATAATATTTTGTAATAGTCTCATTTTTTCAATAATATTTTGTAATAGTCTCATTTTTTCAATAATATTTTCTAATACTCACATTTTTTCAATAATATTTTGTAATAGTCTCATTTTTTCAATAATATTTTGTAATAGTCTCATTTTTTAATAATATTTTGTAATACTCACATTTTTTAATAATATTTTGTAATAGTCTCATTTTTTTAATAATATTTTGTAATAGTCTCATTTTTTAAAATAATATTTTGTAATAGTCTCATTTTTTCAATAATATTTTCTAATACTCACATTTTTTCAATAATATTTTGTAATAGTCTCATTTTTTTAATTATATTTTGTAATAGTCTCATTTTTTTAATTATATTTTGTAATAGTCTCATTTTTTTAATTATATTTTGTAATAGTATCATTTTTTAATAATATTTTTTATTTTTATTTTTTATTTTACACAGTGATCACCACTTATCAAGGCCCGGAAGCCACTCAGGGATATGGGTTATTGCAAGTACATTCCGTTAGTGCGGAGATTTGATGAAGTGTTTACTTAAGGGGGCGGTTCATTAGAAATTTGTTAACGTTGGACTTGAAGACATCCAAGTTGTAGTCCGGCGGGAAGCAGGCAGACGGAACAGAGTTCCACAGGTGTGCAGTTCTAAGAAAGAAGCTTTGTTCATGGAATCCGCGTTTTGATTTAGGCACAGATATAGAGTGGGGGAAATTTTTCACAGTGGATTCAGCTAGACGGGTGTTTTTCGTGAAAGATTTGCGAGGGGGGACCAGAGATTGGAGTTCAGACGAGCACCTGCCATGGAAATAACGATTTTTGTCCATCTACCACTACTCTTATGAGCCTATCGGAGAGAAATGATTTAATGATTGAGAAAACATTTCCAGTTATACCGTAGCTGGAAATCTTGTGAAGTAGACCCATATGCCATACCTTGTCGAAGGCCTTTGATATGTCAAGAGCAATTGCCCTAGAAAGGAAGCCTTTGTCAAGAGATTCACTAATCCTGTGGGATATAATCGTCAGCATATCTGCGGTAGATCTTGCAGAGCGGAAACCATATTGTGTGTCACTAAGAAGGTTATTCCTGCTGAGGTAATAGTCTCATTTTTCAATAATATTTTGTAATAGTCTCATTTTTTTAATAATATTTTGTAATAGTCTCTTTTTTTTAATAATATTTTGTAATAGTCTCATTTTTTAATAATATTTTGCAATAGACACATTTTTTAAATAATATTTTGTAATAGTCTCATTTTTTTAATAATATTTTGTCATAGTCACATCTTTTTTATAATATTTTGTAATAGTCTCATTTTTTAATAATATTTTGCAATAGACACATTTTTTAATAATATTTTGTAATAGTCACATTTTTTCAATAATATTTTGTAATAGTCACATCTTTTTTATAATATTTTGTAATAGTCTCATTTTTTCAATAATCTTTTGTAATAGTCTCATTTTTTCAATAATATTTTGTAATAGTCTCATTTTTTAAAAATATTTTGTAATAGTCTCATTTTTTCAATAATATTTTGTAATAGTCTCATTTTTTAAATAATATCTTGTAATAGTCTCATTTTTTAATAATATTTTGTAATAGTCTCATTTTTTCAATAATATTTTGTAATAGTCTCATTATTTCAATAATATTTTGTAATAGTCTCATTTTTTCAATAATATTTTGTAATAGTCTCATTTTTTCAATAATATCTTGTAATAGTCTCATTTTTTAATATTTTGTAATAATCTCATTTTTTTAAATAATATTTTTTAAGGATCATTTTTTAAAATAATATTTTATTACAATTGTTTTTTTTAATAATATTTTGTAATAGTCTCATATTTTTAAATAATATTTTATAATCGTCTCAGTTTTTTATAAATATGTGATAGAGAAGTCACGAATCAATCAAATTACAGATACGTTTCTGCACTTGATCAAAAATCCTCAAATGATTTATTTGCTCATTGGTAGTTAAACTACTTCTTGGTTGCAAAAACGATTTATTTTCAGCTAAGGGCAAGTGGATATGGATCCAAAATGGAAAACAAGTGAAGGTGAAATAAATGGTTAAGAACTATGATATGCAAAAACTGTAAGTAAAACTCGAATAATATTCATAAACGTTACAAATTAGGAAGAACCTTTGAATTCAAAAAGATAATTTAGCAGAGGAAGAAAAATATAAAAGAAAATAGAAAGACTTTAACAATACACTTATATCCTGTGCACCTTCCGGTTTGACTAATACGTCTGACACCACTAAGTCTACTCGCACAAAGTGTTAGTCTTGGCATATTCTGGAGAGCCTGTGAAAGCTTCATCTAACAGGTTCACCAGGGCCAAGTCTTTTGTTAAATCAAAAAATTGTTCCTTTTTTATCTCTATTCCAGATCCGTCATCTTGTACACTCAAATATCAAATATATAATGAATAACCCACATATTTCTCAGAAAGGAAGACAGAGCTATTTGAACGTTACTTATTTATATAACATTGTTTAAGCACGATCTTCCTGACCTCCTGGTCAATGCCAAGGTAGACGGTGTCACATTTTTTTTAATCAGTTTTCAAAATTAAAGACATACTTTCAGAACCAGATCATATTTCTTTGTTTTGTGATGTTATCTAAGCAGGCTGTCTGAAGATACCGGCTTTCTGACCTAAAATGCATGAAACACTGATGTCATTGTTCTTTTCTTTCTCTTCATCAAAATCAATCATGTTCTGTAAAATCAAAAACAAAAACAACACTTTTGTCTACAAAAGAAATAAACAAAACATCAGATAATCCTCAATATTTCAGTGTATAAAATATTTGGGAATCTGATGTAATACCTGATAATACTTTAGTGGACAGTCTACATTGCAATATTTGATTTGCAAAGAAAAGATAACGTATGAATTTGATCAATGATAATCTGCATGAAGTGCCTTATTTACTTGTTAGACTGTCAACACTTGTATATGCAACACAGAGATAAAGACAATTTAACAGAAATCATACAAGATTACTGCAAAATAGGTAAGCAGTTCATCCAAATCAATGACCTCTTTACCATACAAGAGATACTTCCTATTTATTTTTATTCCATCCGAATGGATTCCTCACCTGAAAATTTCATCTCTTTGTTGCAGATATTGACCGTGTGAGACTAAGAAAACAATCGCTGTCATGGATTTGTGTCAGAAGCAAAGTTTTGTCATTGAATTCCTCCAATGCAGAAAAATAAATTGAACTGATCAATATTCATTGGTGCCTGTCGAACGTTTATGAAGTTGATGTACAGTCAGGAGATGGGTTCATCGATTTCAGAGTGGTGACAGAGATATGAGTGCTGGACTTTTACGACCAAAGCATCAAAATAGGCTGGCAAAAGTGTATTCAGAATGGTGATGCTTATGTAGAAAAATAAACTGTGAAGCACAAAAAGTCGCTCAAATGCGATTCATGACATAGCCAACGGCGAACTGATTGGATCCAAAATTCGACAATTTTTATAGTAACTTTGGAACATTTTCATTGGTTGATTACCACAACCGCTGATTATAAAAACGATTGTCGAAATCATTGGTGCCATACCCCCATTAGGAGTCAAAAACCTTTTACATTTATCTGGTAGTGTGGCTGAGCTGTCTAAGGCATTGGTTTTAGACACCAGTCTCTTCGGAGGCGAGGATTTGAATCCCACTGCTGCCAATAGTATACAGTTTTGTCATGAATTCCTCAGAAGGCTGCCATTATGGAGGCATTTTTTGCCACAGATAAGTCGGTAAAGTGTGCGACTCATTTTGCCTTGAAATTTTCAACTGAAAAATAATGTAATATGTAATTAAAGTAAAAGCTACATAAACTATTGAGTCTCTGCACTTCTGCTTTTATTGCTTTATTTTCTTTTTGTCAAGTGTCAGATTTTGCTACAAAAACTTGTAGATTAGCTGTAAGTGCGGGAATTGCATAAGATAAAAACAATATGATCACCACTTACCAAGGCCTGAAGGTCACTCAACAATAAAGGTTAACGAGTGTAAGATGGTCGGTGATACAACAATCTATTAATTGGTACTGATGGTTGCAATTTGATTATTTAAAAAGAACGGCTCAACAGATATTTGTTTACATTGGACTTGAAGATGACTGTTGTAGTCAGCTGGAAAGCAGGCTCATGGTAGAGAGTTTCACAGGCGAGCAGTTCTAGGAAAGAAGCTGTGTTCATGGAATTTTTCTTTAGATTTAATCACAGATAGAGAGTGGGGGAAATTGTTGACAGTGATTGTAGCTAGACGAATCCTTGCTGCAAAAGTTTTGCAGGGAAGGAATAGATTGAAACTCAGTCGAGCATTTTTCATGAAAATAATAATAAAGTAGAGATAGATTAGCAACGCCTCTTCTGTGAAAAAGAGGCTGCGGGTAGGAGAAAAGGACATTTTGAAGCCGGTTTTGGACTCAGCAGTTTTTCCTCTTTTAACACAAGTTGTTTATTACCATTTTTCTTTCTCCCGTCTCGACACCACTTAAACGATATCTTGTTGCCACATGTCCATCGAACCTGGTAACGTTTCTCTTTCTTCACTTTACATATCCATACATGCATAGACATTCAAACTCTGCTCCTTTTGCTAACACAATCACTTGCCATCCATCCTTTGGCTGCTGCTGCTATTTTCATACAGGCTCATATGCATTCTGTTACAGTAGTATCAAAGAAATGTAGTGGAATTACATGCAGATTAAGAAATGAGAATCAGTTTGTGTGAAAGAAGTGTAAGACAATGGCAACCGATGAGAACACAGCTGTAGACAAAGTATATTTAAATAGCAAGGCTATTGAGGTTTTCCTAATGTTTTTTTAATATGATTGGAGCAGAGTTTGGATATTGCAGCATCTGAGTACACTGTGACCTGAAGATTACTCCAAAATGCACTATCCCATAATGGTATATTGCTTAGTTCAAGTATAATGGACGTGTCTGATTGTCTGTGCTGCAATGCTGTTGAGAAAGAAACAGCTGAACATACCGTCTCCAAGTGTAGTGAACTTTAGCTGTTCTGGAAGTATTTCAAGAAGACGAAAGACCTCATCAATCCCCATCAGTGGATCTTTAAATGAGTGGGACTTGAGTTGGAGGAAATAAAATAAGCGTTAAGTTTAGAAAATAGATGGTACATTTTCAAGAGAAAGTTGCATACATGATTGAAAATGTTTCACATAATTCCGGCTAATCTGAAGAGAAGATTTTTATTGGCAGAAGAACATTATTGTCTACTGGCATACCAAAAAACTGATTTATCTCCATTAAAAACTATTTCATTGAATTCAACTTTCTTTTTTCTGAACCTATTACAAACTTGTTTCTGAAGATATTTTTATGTTTCTGAATTTTTGAAATGGGGCAGATAGAATGTGTATTATTTGTATTATTCGGACTACTGTTCCCATCTTGCATGTTATTCACACAACGTTTCAGCCGATGTAATCTTCAACCTTCTTCAGGTATATGTTGTTAAACTTGAAAGTCTGCATAGAATTTCAAACAGAAGGCTTTATTTATTAATTTGTTTGCTATTCGATCAAATAAAAAGGTTCCATTCGAAATTTCGTACAGACTTGACAAAAAGATTCCCGGGTTCAATGAGATACAACAGAAGTCAGAGGTCAAATTGATCAAAACATTGTGTGATTAACACTCGAGATGAGAAATGTAGTTCAAATGATCCGAGTAATACAATTTCTCTCTGAATGATTTCAGAAATATCTTCCGATCAGAACATATGGGAAAAAGCTTCATTTTGAAATAATGTTACATGCAAACTCAGAGATTTATTATATACCGACATTTCAATAATGGCTCCCAAGAAACCAGTGATCGTTCTAGATTTTTTTCTTTTTATGAAGAAACAAAAAAAAAAAAGTTGTAATAATTAAAAATGCTATTTTTAGTCTTTACTGTTCGTTATCTTACAAGAAATCTTTCTTTATCTGTGATTTAACAAGTTTGCTGTAGTTTTATTGATATTTATTCAGACATTAAAAGATAATTTGGTGTCGTTCTGTCCCCCATAAATCAGCATTCATACCTAGAATGTTGTAAAAGAAAATGCGAAAATATTTGTAAATTCATACAATCATGTTGACACACTAGTTCCCTTGAGATCACCGAAATAAACTAATGTGGAGTCAGTACTTGGGTGAGTGACTATTTTAGGAAAGAACCTAGCAGGTTCTGTAATGTCTTCAAAGTTCCAGCCTCTGTTGCATCACCACAGTGCTGCATCTCTTTGTTTTACAAATAATTTCACGTGCTGTAACGAACATACTGCACTTGCATCCTGTCAGCAAAAATGCTCCCAAACCCACCTGACTGCAGCAAAATTTCACCCTTCACTGTAAACGTATTTACATAACAGAAAATATCCTATTCTAATAGTTTCTTTCACGTCCGCCCAAGTAATCCAATTTACAAAATTCCCACTACTTATGTTTACTACGCTATAATCACATTAGCCCTTATCCTCGAGTGGCCTCTGGGCCTTGATAAGTGGTGATTTGTGTGTGTAAAAAAAAAAAAAAGAAGACCACTTGCCTTTGGAATTCCTTCCTTGCTCACCTGATGGTACCGACATGCATACATTTAAATGCAATGTAAACAAAGATCTTGCTGCCTAACTACCAAGCCAGGTTGCTCTCAATAAATCTGGCACATCATAATAACCTCTTACGCCTTAATGGCAATATGTCTTGTTTAGGTATGCCTCTAATATTTGATACATCCGTTTAACTTCAAACTTAAACATGATAATCTGATTAACCAAAAGTTAGACAATACTCAAGCATTGATTGGTCTGCAAAGAAAAACTGTCCCTTACTTTTCTATCTGAGAAAGTGTGTACTCGAGACGGTATGATAGCAGTTTCTCTGTGCACCACGTGGATAAAAATATGATGATACCATCCTTGCTTCCATTTAGCATCAGAAAATAGAAGAAAGGTGTTGTCTCTTGGCTGGCATTTGGACATCGGTGCCATTCTAGCAGTTGTAAAAAGTTTGCTAAAGAGTTAATATGCCAAATGTACTTCCAATCAATTCTCTACACAAAAAGTAGTCATAAAATAGCTTATTACTACCATCAGGCTAATATGGTGAAAACCATCATATGCATCCAAAACTAAAAGATGAAAAATAAGAAAGGAAAATATTTTGAATATCTACATTAAAAAAATTATATGACTTCTTCTATGTCTGTGCTTGCTGTCTCTGTGTGACTTTATAATTTGTATTTGTACTATTAATAGATTATTAAAATCAAAAATGTAATAGCAAAACGAACGCTAATGGAAGAGAGTGACACAGAGAAACGGCAAGAGAGTGATCACATGAACGAACCAGCCACCCTTTCTCTTCCTTTTCTCTTATTGCTCATGTTTGAGGAATTGTTTAGTCATTTATCTGATTTTTTTTAATTAAGTCACTTTAATTAATTACTATTAATATCAACGAAACTACTGCATATATAGGAAAAATAGGACAGTAAAATTACAAATGAATAACACCAAGGAATAAATTTACTATCAACTGTTTAAATAATAGTTGTGCAAATTATGCATCCAGGTGTCTTTTAATGTATTATGTATATTTTAAATTATATTGTACTAGCATTTCAGCCCGGCGTTGCCTAGGTGTTTGGAGGTGTATGTTGAGCAAAGAAAAAAAAGAAAAAAATCGGTCAATTTTTTAACTTTGACCCCTATTATGACCCCTTAACATTTATTGTTTGTGGCTCAAATCAAGTTATTAAGTTAGATCCATGCCCAAGGAACCTATATCTAAAATTTCAATTGTTTATACCCAAAATTGGCGGAGGAGTTTGGTAGAGTTCTCAAAGGTCAAATCGTTGAACTTTGACTCCTTAACAGCCAAATTTCTGACTGAAAACGGATTACAATGATTATTCCAAATCTCAGTACCCTGTATATTAAATTTCGAGTCTGTAGACTGAAAATTGACAGAGTTATTGCATAAGAAAATGTACACACACACACACGTTCACTTTTATATATTTATATATAGATTATTGATTTAAATAATAGTAACCTATTTAGATAATAATATAAAGGTGATAAATGAAAATAAAATCGCATTTTTTCATTTTAAGAGTTGTTTCTGAGTGAGTTAGCGTAGATCATTGCTGAAATTTTTAAATTATTTCCTTTTTTGTTTGGACCCCTCCTGCCCACAATGGATACCAGTGACCTTCATAACAGCTTAGGGTGCAAAAGTGGATCTAAAAATAGATTTTCTTTGAAGCAAATTGCTCAAGAAAAAATCTGAAGTCACTTGTATCGCAAAAACAGGAAATGCCGACTGACCAAACTCTTGAAAAGACCAAGAGTTGAAGTATGGGGGGGGGGCAATCAGCAGGAAAAGAGTTCCAAAAGATTACAGTTCTTGGAAAGAAGCTACTAGAATAGGAAACTGTATTATAATGAGGGATTAAAGCAGCAAACTGATGGAGACCATTAGACTAACGAGTCAAACGAGGTGAGGCAAAGGAAGCAAGGAATAGATCAGACAATTCTGAAAAACATATGCTGTAATAATAATTTATAAAAACAAAACAACAAAATACAAAGAAAGATGAGCAACATCACGTTTGTGAGAGAGATGTTGCAGAGAAGAGATGTGTAAACCACTGCTGTCTACATGATCATAAAACAAAATCGAGAGCTGGTATATTTAACAGGCCATAGCATTTTCAGTTCTCTTCAGTTTCCTGGGAAAATTCTATCAGACGTATATATACGTGATGATGTATGGAAGTAAAATGTGATCAGTGAGGTGGATGTAAATGATACTATGGATGTATGTGAGTCTTAAAGACCCGAGAGAAAGATAAAATCTGGACAGTATGCAGAACAAGAGACTTCTTAGCTTTGTGCGAGCCTTTCTAGTCTCGCACAAAAACACACATTCACATCTCAAGCCAATTTTCTTGTAATACACATATACGCACGCACGTACACACGCATAGATATACATTCACGTACATACGCCCATATCCACGTGCATACACACACACATGTATGCACACATGGACAACGTCACTTCCTCTTTGAAGGAAATCCACACATGTGCAAAAGACCACTGGAAACAACTATAAAAGCAAGAGACAAGCTGTTTCCTTCTTTTTTCAATTCGGCTGAGAGGTCGACAGACCAGCCGCCTCCCTTTTGGGGGGCACGCGCCCGCATGCCTCACACCACCTGCTACTGTGTGGGGCAAGAGCTAACAGATAGTACGTACACTTTATACGTTTTCTCTCTCCATGAACTGGATTGACTTTCTCACTCTTTTTTCCCTTTTGCTTTGGTCCATCAACCAGACAAGTTCGTGTCCACAGCTAGTGGCCTGAAGACATTTCCACGTGGACAAGTACCAACATGAGCACGCAGCTTTACTGTTATCTTTGTCTACACGCTGGACTGCCATTTCTTGTTCCACTACATTACTCACTCCTCTTTCCATGCACGGACATGAACACGAGTTACACCTAAAACATTCATTTTTTAACAGAAAATAAACGACATGTTTATTTTATCCAGCAATTGAGTTTTGTTTCCTTCTTTCCATTCATTTAATTATTTTCTTTTGTACCGAGTTAGGATATTTATATCCTGGTCCGCAACAGCTTTGTCAAATCTAAAGAATTGACGAGAATTCTTGGAGTATTCGATAAATGGTGTGAGAATAATACTATGGTTGCATAATGTGAGTATTTAAGACAGGCTTAGTTCTGATGATCACAGCACTTGTGGAAAAGGCATGCTTCCAGTTCCAGACCTGTATCAAGGCAGTGATTGAGGCTGAAGGAAGCTACATTGAATAGATGTTAGCTCTACTACGTAATTATTTTTTTCACCCATTTTCACCCCAAACAAGGCACAGTGCTACTTTGAAGTAGGGAGCTACTTTTGGAGACCTAAGGGATCTCTACTGTTTAGGGGTTGGATTATGCTGCTAGTCGGGTTTGTCGGAGGTATTTACATCAAGGGAGTACAAGGGCTTGTACCTGGTCGGAGCATTCACCATTAAAATACTTATAGAACAGGCAGAGGGACCTGAATTGATTTTTTCCATAGACATTTAAAAATAAAGCTGTAGTGTTGTTTTCTTTAGGGCGACAAATTTATCGTTCAACCCTGTATGGGCAAATATGGAGTATTAGCAGGTGTGAGAAGTTCATTAATCAGATAGAGGTGGCTCACCTTTTTTTACAGCAAACTTGGCAGTATTTTTTATGGATTTAATCAAATTCATATTGCCAATGAATGTTAGACAAAGGATTTTGCATCTTAAATTGAAATTTAGACAATATATGGAGATGTGTACAAAACGAGACTTCTTGGTTTTGTCAAATTTAAGGAATTAACGAGAGTTCTTGGAGTATTCAATAAATGATGTGAGAATAATACTATGGTTGCATAATGTAAGTCTTTAAGTCAGGCTTAGTTTTGATGACCTCAGAAGAATATTAATTTAAGACAATATGCCAGCATGTAAAACAGATGTTAGTCCGAATATCTATATATTAATAAGATAGCGTGTGTGTTCTTTTGTGTCACATTTACATCCGGGTCGTTTAATTGTTATGTTCTTCTATTTCTTTTAATAAATAATTTTACCAAGAATTCTTCAGAAGTTTTGGTTTCAGTTTCGATCGTAGCTGATGGCACTTAAATCATGTTTTTTTTATAAATAATTTTATCAAGAATTCTTCATACGTTTTGGTTTCGGTTTCGATTATGGCTGAAGGAACTCAAGTTTTATATATATATATATATATATATATATATATATATATATATATATATATATATATTTCATGAGTTTTTCTTTCAGTTTCGATTTAAACTAATGCACCAAAGTCATATGGATATATTTTTTTTTTACTTTGAAATCACAGTTTTATGACATATAGAAATTGATAGAAAATTAACTGTATAATAATATATACGAACTCTGCAAGAATTAAAATATCATATTTAAGCATACTTTACAACCGACCTTTACCAGGCGTTCGTGCTAGCTTAGATAAATACTTTTGAAGTTTTAACGAAAAAGCTACAATAATATCAGAGCATCTCCATTTACAGTGAACATCTACAGATTGACAACATCAATATATTATATATGAATGAGTTCCCTGTGGAATTTCCACAGGTCCCGTTAGTTATTTTTATTATAATTATGAAGCAATTTGCTTGTAATCCTGGGGCCCAATAGTTGCTTGCATACCCAGAACAAATCGAGCATATACATTAAACATAGTTCCTCTTGGTACCTTTCAGTCAAGAAATGGCTACTGTATTGAAAAACATTACAGCAATTGTACGAAACAAGAGTTGCAGTTTTAAAAATGTTTGTTTGCTGCTTCCAACTCCATCGCAGTTTTCTTTGGCTCCTCAAAAGTAAACAAACAAATGACTTCCGCATGAGGAAAGAAAAAATATTACAATGACATGCTTTGTTTGCTTTGAAATCAAGAAAGCGCATTGTTTTGTTTTGTTTTTGTCAAGTAGGTGTACACGGTAGAGCAGTGATAAGAGCACCTGCTTGTAGATATTAGCGTTGGAAGTTAGCATCACTCAGATTGAAATCAACTTGCCAAAGGATTTGTGGTGAGAGGGTATAAAAAGAAAAAAAAAACGGAACGAAAAATTCACCATTCACAGATTATAAACCCATCAAAATGTTCTTTTGCGGAAATTCTATTTTTAAATTCTATTGACATAATTTATTTTAAGACTGAATATTTGAAAATGTTAATGCATTTCATATGTCAAGCTGAGAGAAATGGCATAGTATGTTAGAGTGGGTTAATAGAAATATCTTTCTAGAAGGTAAGAGTCGAAAATGAGTAAATTTGATTCATCAGAACAGGCCTCTGTATTAATTGTGAAAAGTTGATAACAGTTTGTGATATATTTGAAATAATTAAAGAATTTGAAGCGTTTAAAACCTAAACTATGTAGACTTATTGTTTAAAATCTAAATTATGTAGATTTATTGTTTAAAACCTAAATTATGTAGAGTTATTGTTAAGGGAATTTAATCAGAAGTAACTTATGGAAATGGATCCAATAGTTAATTTATTTGCAGCTTACTTCCTTCAGAGTTATTTTTCAAGATTATACATCGGTTTTGCAAAATAATATACAAAATAACAAAAGTTAAATAATTCCACTCGACTTTCTGTCTGTCTGTCTGTCTGATACAAATATTGAAATCGTTAAAAACACATACTGGCATGATGTTACTGAACAATGCATTATTATTAAAAGTGCAAATATATGCTGTAGACAGTGGGAAAATATCACAAAAACCTGGATGAAATTGTCTCGATTTGAAACCGCATTTAGAAAAAAATATAATAAAACAACAACTATGAATTATTTTTAAAAGAGAGATTCGACATCAGGACGTCAAGAGGCCAAACAATCATTGTAATTGTTTTATCGATTCAAGGGGAATAACTCTGCTATTAATAAAAATGAAAACAATTATACCCTTTATATCTCATTAGCCTGGGTGCCCGGCGTTGCCTGGGTGTTTGGAGGTGTGTGTGTGTGTTGAACAAAAAAAAGTGGTAGTAGGCAGGCAGGTTCGAACCCGTACCACAAAGGAGGAAAAGAATGTAAAAAAAAAAACGTAACGTCTTTACCGTTGCATCCATCGCCAAGCTGGAAGTGGCGAAGAATTAAATCAAGGCTAATTAATCAAAAAGAGAGGATGACTTTCGAAAATATCGGTGAAAAAAAGCGACCCTTCCTTGTATAAAAGTGCCCAGTTGAGGGTGAAGGAATTAATATTTTTAGCCAATTTTTCGATATTTGTTGTCCGAAGGGCCGACTTCAAAACGATACCGATCTCGTGAAAATCCGTCACCTTTGTCAAAAGTTTTAGGTATGCATACATACATTAAAACAGACAGGTGAGGTTTCTATTATAGATTAAAATGAGATGTATTATTCAAGTCAATTGAAATTCAATTGTACAACGAAAGCATATAAAACATTAAAATACAATGTTAAGATACCATAAAGTATTTGATGCATATTTTATTTTATACCATAAAGTAGTTTAATGAACGAAATCATAAAATCAAATGCGTTGGCTTCTGTCAGAGTTCATATTGTATTGTCATAAGCACTACATCTGTCTAGCATAGAGGTTATCTTAAGGATAAATCAGTTATGCTGGTACTGTTATGTAGAGCGTTCATCCTCCTGGATAAACCATAAAGCACGGATGTCTTGAAATCACAGGAAGGTTGGCCAGCCAAGGAAAACTTTGAAGCAAGTAATTAGATAATATCGTACAGAGTGGAATTTGAAGACAGTTAATTGCTAAACCATGAGAACTAAAGAAATGGAAAGCTCGCATAATATTAGAAAATTAACAATGGAAAAAATGGCATTAAATGAATAGAAGAATTTAAATATTTACTGTTAGGCATCATTGTCATCTAATTCTAAGTAGCGTTTTGAATTTAGATATATTAATTGATTTTGTTTATAAACCTAAAAAAGGGGGGGTTTTATTAACCATATATTATATTGTGCCTTCTTAAATAATTGGTAATGGCTAAGATCCTGGATATGACCTTAAACTATATCCAGTGGTGAGGCCCCAGTTTGAAGGCTTTGGGGAGTATGGAGCCACCCTTTAATTACCATTGCTCCCAGGTTCACTCTGACCCGGAGTGGTAGTACCTGTTAGGGTCCCAACTATGGGTTAAATAGAAACCGACTTGAAAACAACAAATATTCTATTAAAAAATTGTTCTTCAAAATCTTTGGATTCGCCATTAAATAACCTGAAAAGGGTTGATATGCCGTAAAACAAAAACAACCAACCAACCTGGTAATGGCTAAGAGTTTATTCGTTTAGTTAAGAGACAAGTTAATTTGTATTAAGTGATGTGTCCTAAAATTAATTAATTGATGTAAAATAACAAATTGCTTTTATATTATTAGTCATCAAATTTAACAAACTTGGTTAAATCATACCTTGCTTTCTCGACGATATCCATACATGAGTCTGTACAATATGACAGCTGCAATAAAACCATCTCATACAGATGGCATTTAATTGCTCATGTAACTAAAGACATCAGAACAAAGAGAAAGATCTCATTCATCCCAACACATCGATCGTCTATTAGTAGAAATGGCAGATGAAACGCAAGACACACACGTTATAACCACATATCTTAGTTATTATAGGTCGCTAGACCATCTAAAAATGATGTCCGTTTTATTCAAATTTCTACACCAGATTCCCGGATGTAATGACCATTTTTTTCTACAACCATCCCTGCACATAAGCTTTTGATTCTCATACTATGGCTCATAATCCTATCAACAAAGACACAAATGCTGATCAAACGTTACCTCGTGCAGTGGAAATCAGTACAAAAAGTAAAAACATAAGACTGGATGAGATTGAATACTAAAAATCATCTAGGGAGATGATGGTGGTTTAGTTGGTTGGTTGGTTGGTTGGTTATTTTACGGCATATCAACCCTTTTTGGGTTATTTAATGCGGAATCCAAAGATTTTGAAGAAAAATTTTTTTAATAGAATATATTTGTTGTTTTCACGTCGGTTTCTATTTAACCCATAGTTGGGACCCTAATAGGTACTACCACTCCGGGTCAGAGTGGACCTGGGAGCAATGGTAATTAAAGGGTGGCTCCACACTCCCCAAAGCCCACAAGCTAGGGCCTCACCACTGGATATAGTTTAAGGTCATATCCAGGACCCCCATTGAGGGACTTTTACCCTCTGTAGGGGGGCAGTCAGCGTATTCTAATGCCCCACCGACAGGGCCGGTGGTTTAGTGGTTAACAACAGGGACTGAAGACCTGAGTGCCCCCAGTTCGAATCCAGTTTATTCCACAAAAATCACTTAGGATGTTAGCAACCTTTTGTGGTCCATCCCATAAGAACCCTATATCTTTCTAGAAAGAATTCTGAGTAGAAAATTATGGGAGAAACCAATGACAACAATAGTATCTTTGGATTCATACGATATGATGATGATCTAGAATTATTTATAACTTCCTAAATTGATACCACCTAATCTCTCCCTCTTTTAGAAATTTAAAAATGTAATCAATACATATGCAATTCTCAACCTAAACCAGAACAAACATTCACGAGAAACACTCGTCTAGCTGAAAACATTATCAATAATTTCCCCCATTCTTTATTATAATATTTCCCCATTCTTTATCTGTGCTATATATAATTTTCCCCATTCTTTATCTGTGCTGAAACTTAAACGTAGATTCCATGAACAAAGATTCTTTCTTAGAACTGCGCATCTGTGGAACTCTCTTCCGTTTTCCTGCTTTCCAACTGACTACAATATGGTCGTCTTCAAGTCCAACGTAAACAAGTTCTTGATTAGCCGTTCCCCTTAAGCAATCCAATTTACCAAATTTACACTACTAACGATTAGTATATTGTCCCATTGACTGTACAGTCTTTAACCTTCATCCTCGAGTGGCCTCTGGGCCTTAATAAGTGGTGAACTGCTTTGTAAATAAAAAAAAATCCATATATGCTAAAATATTTCATGTTTGCAAGTACATTATCATCTTTCACATAGATTTGAAAAAAAAAATGAGATCACTCCATCACAAGTTGGTGATTAATCTGTTGTGACAAAGGGGAAAAATCTCATTTTACTAATTTTAAAATGAATAGTTCCGAAATCAAATTATGTGCTTAAATCGACTAAAATAGTACAATTTTAATTAAATACATTTCAAAAAGTGTATAAAAGAAATTTAGGTTTATAGAAGGCAGAAATATGCAGAGATGTAGCAGATAAACTCACGCTGAAGCAACTTAACGTATAATGGTGGAACCAACCATGCAGTTTCACTATTAAATCAATACAAGCATGTGTATATGCACACTAATATATATACAGGGTGGAACGATGAAATTGTCGCCTGAGAAAAGATGACATGATTCCATTTCCGTTTAATGAAAACCGGTTTTCTTTTTTTGTTGCAGATCGGGTTTCATCAAACGGAAATGGAATCATGTTGTCTTTTCTATGGTGACAATTTTATTGTTCCACCCTGTACATAGAGTACTATTGTCACATCTAAACTGGTGCTCCAACTACTATTTCTCCCTCTTGAATAGGGTACAAAAAAGATCTCTAATTTAATAGGTCCAGCAATATCTACCAAGCTTCAGCTCCTATCCCAAGACTGCATTATTGCATCCATATGCTTGTTTTATAAGTACTTCCAAAATAAAAAAAAAGCCTGTGAAAAACTTATTCCACTTGTATCCCACTTAATGTAAATGCCCCACATAAACCCACCTAGTAGCAAAATTCCGCCTCTTTACTGCAGAAGTCTCAAAATGCCAGAAAATCTGGTCTAATAGCTTCTGTTAAACTACTTTTCTTTTGGAATTCTTTCCTTAGTCTATATTTCCCTGACTATAACAAAATGCAGAAATTTAATGTAATGTGAACTAATATCTTGCTGCACAATTCCCCACTTAAAATGCCCCCATAAATATGGTCCCAAATGACAATACCTCTTTATGTCTTTATGGCAAATGTGGCCTTTTTATGATAAATGTAATTTAAAAAAAAAACAAAAAAAAAACAAACACACACACGAGTATATGAAAAATAGAAGAAAGAATTTTTTAAATAGATACCTTTCAGAATAGGCATGCTTCTAGTTCCAGACCTATATTGAGGCGGTGACTGAGGCTGAAGGCGGCTACGTTGAATGGATGTCAGCTCTACTACATAATCAAGTTACCTGAATTTTCAATTGTCGTTTTCTTTAGGGCGACAACTTTATCGTTCCACCGTGTATGGTCGGATATGGAGTATTGGCAGTTTGTGAGACGTTTACTAACCCAATAGAGGCGGCTCACCTTTTTTGCAGCAAACTTGGCAAGATGTTTTATGGATTTAATCAAATTCATATTGCCAATGAATGTTAGACCAAGGAGTGTGAACCTTAAATTGAAACCACACCAAAGATTGTGGCTGGAAACTTATGATGTAAGTGCAGAAGCATGTTACTTAAAACTTTTCCAACCTAGGTTTTTATTTTTACACCATGATGTCAGAGAATTTTCATGGAATAACAAATTATTTTAAAAAAATATATATATATTTTTAAAACCTTTTAAATGAGAACTTTGAAATTCTAGAACTCATTTTTATTTTTGGTTGTCTTTAATGCACAAATAATTGCTGTAAAGATTTTTTTTTTATAAGACTTTTTTTTTTCTCATTAGCTTTTTTGGAAAATTCTTTGGATTTTTGTCTAACATTTTGGCAAATATTTTTATTCTTTGAGCGAAGACATTCGAAATGGCTTTCCAAATATTTTTTTTTCTTTTACTAATTTCTTTTGATTTCTGTCCAACATCTTTTATGGCGCTTAACATGCAGCAAGACTTAACAAGTGTTTTAAAATAAATTTTCTTTTAAACCTTCAAAATGGTTTTCTTGCTCTTCTCTCTCAAAGGATCAAGTTCTATCTTTCTCGCCAGAAAACAAAATGCGTAGAACCTTTGGAGTAAATGGTTTCCCAATCTTTTTCCAATGACGACACCAGTTTGGACTTCATACCTTTTGCAGCCACACCCGAAACTGAGATCAAATTAAACCAAAGAAATTGAAAGAATATGAAAATAAAATAACTAGAAAAACGAAAAACTAAAATGAATTAAGTTGAATTAATTTTAAAGCAGTGCCAATGTAATTTAATTGAATACAGTGATACAAGACGTTAAATAGATAAAATGGCAACATCGAAAAATACAATAAGTTTGAAATATTTATTTACTAATGTAATCTATTGAATCAAGATGGTATGCAGTCATATTTTTTCTATACATCAAATATTCTGTTTGTCCTTTTCTTAGGCCACATGTAACGTTTTGAAAAAGGCTAAATGACATTTTTGAAGGCCAAACTGCTTCGAAAAATTGCCACATTCTCAAAATTTGGCTTTAAAAAGACCAATATGGCAAACCTGGACAAGAATATGAGTGATCACCCTTTGATGTAATCTCGTTTTCAAATATCATTCTAGTAATATATAATCATTATTGTAATGATGCCATATTTTGTCATTATTATTATTACTACTTTGTTGTGTCATTTTGTGCCTGGCTAGTAATATTGCTGATTTTATGCTGATAGATGGATCATAACAAATGACCAGAGGCTAACAGCTTCTTTTTTTTCCCCCATCACAATAGTCACAGCTACCTTCTTCAGCGTCCACAATTTGTTTTATCTCCCTTTTAAAGTTTTTGTACTTTTCAACCTTCTCTTTTTCTTTTTCCTCTACATTCACATAAACTAGCACTTCTATATCAATGATTATTGCCTTGTGTTTCTTTTTCAATCTATGGTCCCCCCTCGCCAAACTTTCACAAGAAACACTCGTCTAGCTGTAAACACTATCAATAATTCCCCCCACTCTTTATCTGTGCCTAAACCTAAACGTAGATTCCATGAACAAAGCTTTTTTCTTAGAACTGCACGCCTGTGGAATTGTCTTCCGTTTTCCTGCTTTCCGGCTGACTACAATATGGTTGTGTTCAAATCTAACGTAAATAAGTTCTTGATGAGCCGTTCCATATAAGTTATCAAATTTACCAAATTTTCATTACTAATGATTACTATAATGTCCAATTTCTACTGTACACTCTTTAACCCTTATCCTTGAGTGGCCTCTTGGCCTTGATAATGTGGTGCTGCCTATGTAAAAAAAAAAAAAAAAAAAAAAAGACTAAATCTGGTCTCCTTGCTTCAATCATATTCGTATCCAATAATAACTTCATATTATCACTCTCCATTACCCCTTATGGAACATGTTGTTGTTGTTATTGCTTTGTTGTTGTTGTTGTTGTTGTTATTATTATTATTTACTTTTCAATACATCTATCTTTTTCAAAAAGAAGTCCCTAGTTAACATAGAAGTTTTTCGCCTGGAAATGGGGACAATTATGGGATACCTTTTGTAGCAGACTCAGAGAATTTTTTTTTTTTTTTTGAAAACGAAACAAAAAACGTTTTTAAAACTTGAAAAAATGACAACATCTTTTTGTCTTAATGATTATGTACAAACCGTGAACTGTCGAATGCATATTTAATCTTCCATTGTATTATTAATTGTTATGGGACCGTCACCTACCCATTAATGGACTCTTCCAAATACTATATTAATCGAGAGCCACATACTTTGGAGGGAGGGAATAAGATTCTATACAGAGATCTAACTTACAAGTAAACCTTGCTTACGTCATCACCTTTTTTCTATAGGTTTGTTCTTTTTCAGTCTTTTTTTTTTAAACCTATACCGTGTTCAGTTTTTTTTTTTGGGGGGGGGGTTGCCATTTCACTCCAAACAAGGCACAGAGCCACTTAATTGTGCAGAGCTACTATTTGGAGCCAGATTTGCAGGGACATTATTTATGGAGTTGGGCAGCCATTTGTCTTTCCACATTAGCCTTGAATTTCTGCATATCAGAACAGTCAGGGACACAGGAACCTAGGAGAGAATTCCAAAGTGCAGCAGTCCTAGGGAAAAAGCTACTCGGCATCTAGGGATCTCTAGGGGTAGGTGTGGGATTTTACTGCATGTCAGGTTTGTCAAGGTTATGTTGCTGAGAGGGTACTAGTGTTTGAAGTTCATCAGAGCACTTGAAATACTTAATAACGTTTTCCCCATTCTATTAAAAAAAAATAATGATATTACAAAATTATATCCACTTCAATGGATCTCTGCTTCTTCCTAAGCAAGTTAGCCACTATTATCATAGTTCCAAAAAACAAAGAATTATTTTGTCGTCTTTCGAATTCTAGAAGGAATTTGGAAACATTTAAAATGTTTAAACCATTCCTAGTTTTACAATTCTCATTTTGGAAGCTATTTCTATTCAATAATTTTATAAATAAACTATATCATTCGAACAAAATTAATTTTGGCTTTATACTCATCTGTTTCAGTTAATAATTGAATTACCATATTTTTAATTGCCGTAATAAGTAAATTTAATTTTGGAATTAATTTTTTTTAAATTGATAAAAAGAAAAACATAGTAAAAAACAAGAATTAAAAAAAATAAAAATAAAAAAATAAAAAGCAAAACAAAAGTTAACAAAAAATAAAAACTCCCGGACAATGCTAGATAAAAAAATAGTCAGCAAATAATAAAGTTCCAAAACAAAACAAAAATAAAGTGAAGTATGTAAAATGCACAATACCTTAGTATGGGTAGTATTTTTGGTAAACAAAAACACGTTTAATTCTCTTACCTAGAAAGAAAAAAATAAAAACAAAGAATTACAAAAATATTCACAATTTACAGCCTTAGGCAAACGTTTATTTTATTTTATTAAAAACTAGCGAGGGTACCCAGCGTTGACCGGCTGGGGAGAGGTGTGTGGGGGGAATAGTAGTAGGAAGTCCGGGTGGAGAGAGGTGTTAAAAAAAGTGGTAGTAGCAGGGGGGGGGTCAAAACACCAGTAGGCAGACTGGGTGGAGAGAGGGGTAAAAAGAAAATAGTAGTTGCGGGTGGAGGTGGGGGTGTACCCGGCGTTGCCTGGGTTGTGTAGTAAGGGACGTCAGGGGGTGGAGAAAGGTGTTAAAAAAAAATATGGTAATAGCCGGGAGAGGGGATCAAAATAACAGTAGGCAGCCAGGGTGGAGGAGAGAGGTGTTAATTTTTTTTTTTTTTTTTGAAGTGGAAGGCAAGCTCAAACCCATGACAGAAACGAAGGCTGAAAAGAAAGTGACAGAAAATCTGACGTCTTATGTTCCATGATGCGACCGTTGAAAGTCGAAAGCATTCAAATTAAATGAAGTCAATCCCACCAATATGATGACTTGCAAAAATGACGACTCAAAGAAACGAACCCCTCCTTATAGAAAACTGCCCAGTTTAGGGTGAAGGAATTAATGTTTTTGGCCAATTTTTCGATATTTGTCGTCCAAAGGGTCGAGCTTTAAAACGATACCTCTCTCGTGAGGATTCGTTGCCTCTGCCAAAAGTTTCTCCGAGACATACAAACACACAATTTTGCACTTTATATATAACTAGCAGGGGTACCCGGCGTTGCCCGGGTGTGTGTAGGTGTGTGTGGTGTTGAATAAAAAAGAAACCAGGGAGGGGGTGTTAGGATCGAACCTGAAGCCTTGAGGCGAAGTTTGAAAATAAAATCGGCCAGCCAGAATGACTTAGTGAAAGATGTTTGAAAGTCGTCGAGCATTACGACGACGACGATGACGATGACGACGATGTAAGCATTCAACGTTTTAATTAAGTGTGTGGGGGGGGGGTAATCAAAACTTAAAAAAAACACGGAAAAATCTAACGTAAGGCAAACGAACGATGAAAACAGAAAAACAAACACGTGAAAAATGGCTTAAATAAGCCTGTTTCGATATTAAAATTTTAAAAATCGGTGGATACCCAGGTGTTTTGGGGTGTCGCTAAGAATAAGCGAAGTAAAAAAACAAAACAAAAAAAAAACAGGAAAACGAACGTTATGTGAAAAATGGCTTGAATAACACAGGGTTCAATATTTAAATTTAAAAAATCGAAAAAAAAAAACCATCTCACACCACGATTCGAACCCAAAACATTTAGATAATGAACAAACGCGCTAATCAACTGCGCTAAAGCGACGTAGACTAAATGTGTTTGGTTTTTAAACTATTTAAAGTAAATCAGGTCACAACGTCATGACGTCATCTGACGCATGCGTAGAATCGGTCATCGTTACGAGAAACCCGTTTTTGTTGACCCCTCCTGTCGAAAATTGTTGATTTCGGGGTGAAAAAGTTAACGTTTTTGGCCAATTTTTCGATATTTTTCAAGCGAAGGATGGGGGCTTCGATATGATACCGAGTTTGTGAATTTTTGTCGCGTCTGTCGAAAGTTTTTAGCAGACACACAAACATACATACATACATACATTTTCGCTTTTATATATATACTAGCAGGGCTACCCGGCGTTGCTCGGGACCGTATAAACAATGAAAAAACAAAAGCAGATATTGAACATATGTTTTATTCTTAGGGGAGAGGAATCTTTCATCTCAAGTTTTAGCGTTACCACCAAACATTTGTCTTTTATATATATAGATAATGACAGGTTTTTTTGGGGCCCCCCTCGAAGATAACTGATCAGTTGACCAACTTTTAGTGGTCCGTTTGATGTGAAATTTCGATATTTATCATCCGGGTGATGGGGCTTCGATATGATACCAAATTTGTCAAGTTTGGTTCCGTCTTTCAAAAGTTTTAGCGTTACAAACAAACATACATACATACACACAGACGTTTGGCTTTTATATATATAGAAGCTATAGAAGATTATGGAAACTAATCTAGTGATAATATGAGGGACATTTCAAAAGTAATGCCTCCTATTTATATGCCAAGGATCAAGGGGAGTGCAAATTGCATTTTATGATGACTGAGCTCATGCATTCCTGACCTGAAAGTTTCATCGGTTTGTTACAGATATTAACAGTGTGAGATTCTAAAGAAAGCAACTCCTATCATGGACGTGCATCAGAAGCAGAGATATTTCATTGAATTCCTCCATACAGAAAAAAATTGAACCGATCAACGTTCACTATTGAACGCTTACGAAATCGATGCAATTGATGTGAACACTGTTAGGAGATGGATTTGTCGATTTCAGAGTAGCAACAGTGATTTGGTTGACAAAGCATGCTTTGAACATTTACAACTAAGCCATCAAAGAGGCTGGCATTGAGAATGGTCATTACTATGTAAAAAAACTAAATTGTGGTGCACAATAGGTCGCTTATTTTAATTGTAACACTCCCGACTTCATAGCTCTTTGATATTTTAAAGTTAAAAAATAGGAGGCCTTACTTTAGGAACGACCCCGGTATATTAAAAGCTGCCCCTGCAGTAAATAAAAAAAACTGCCACGTCATCGTAAAACTCTCGTAATGACTTCATTAAGCGGGCACCTGTCAATCAAACCTCTTTGACTTGACTCACTTTTTAACCCTTAACTTAACACGCTTTGGGGTTCAATCCTACCTTCCTACTAAAACTTTTTTTTTCTTTTACAACTTTTTTTTAACACACACACTTCCAAACACCCGGGCAATGACAGGTACCCCCCGCTAGTCTATAATATAAATCTCAATCATCGGTTTTTTGACAGACACAACGGATCCTGATGGGATTGGTATCGAGCTCAACAAATATTGAAAAATTGGCCCAAAACATTCATTCCTTCATCCTCAATTGGGCAGTTTTTTAGAAGGAGGGGTCGGTTTTTGGGTCAACATTTTTGCAAAGTCATCGTCTCAGTTGGATTGACTATGCTTAATTTCAACACTTAGGATTTCCAGTCACGCTATGGAGACATCGGCTTAGATGTCACATTTTTTTAAATCTTCCTTTCCTCCTTCACCTGACGGGGTTGAGCCTGCCTGCCTACTACCACTTTTTTTAACACCTTTCTTAACCAAACTGTCTACTGTTGTTTAGATTTCCTCGCCACTACTACCACTTTTTTTTTTACACCAGGGTTCCTTATTACACCACTTAAACACCCCAAGGCAATGCCCGGCACCCCTGCTAGTATAGGCATAAATGTAGTTTGTTTGTTTTTTCCTGTATAGATTCCCATCGCTTCTATGTTTCTCCTGAGAAAAATACAAGAGGTGTACATTAAGCAGAGGAAGAACCTGTATTTTGTTTTTGTGGAACTGGACAAAGCTTTTGACAGAGTGTCAAGAGGGATGATTCGCTAGGCTTTGCATAAAGTAAATGACAGGTTAGTGAAGGGGGTTTAAACCATGTACAAAATGTTCAAAGTTATGTGACAGATTTAATGTCAAAGTAGAATATCAAGATCCTGTACGGAGCCGCTTGCTTTTTATTTATCTCACAGAACTATATGTTGTCCGGAATCGATTCAATATGATGAATTGCCTGTTAAGTTAAAAATTTGGAGAAATTTTATAGAAACCCAAGGTGTGAGAGTGAAGGCTACCAAGACCAAAGTGATGATTAGTGATTGTAGTGTTGGCAAATCACCAGAAATTGGAAAGTTCCCTACTCAGTTTGTAGAAAGAAAGTTGGAAGTAACTCATCTTTTTTTTTAGAAGCATTGCATTTTATAAGTGTTTTATAAGCATTTTTTTAGAACTTATAAGCATTGGATGGACAAAAGTGTACTTTAATTGGTAGGTTGAGGGAGGATAACCAGTTTGAAAAATAAAAAAGTGAAAGACAATGAAGATGGATGAGAATTCAGATATGGAGAAAATACATTTATATAGCAAAGTTATTAACATTGATCAGAAGTTTTGTTACCTTAGAACATAAGATGGAGCAACAAGTACTAGTATGATTGCAAAAGTAACGAGTGGATAGAATAAGTTGAAAGAAATTTTGCCATCACTAACCAGCAGAGTGTTACCACTATAGATGGAGAAAAGTGTGCATAGTGTGATGATGTATTAAAATGAGACTTGGCTTGTGAGGATTGAGGACATGCGTTGCATGAAGATAAATGAGATCAATGTATATCTTAAATGCATAATTAAACTCATACAAATATTAAATCTGTACGTGTACAGAACAATTTCTAAAAACTGTTCGACAAATGCCAACATGTAAAACATGAAGATAAAGAAGCAAAGCTACATTTTATCAACTCTGGTGTATTTTTTTACTTTACTTGGGTGGTTAACACTTATCAAGGTGCAGAAGCCACTCTAGGATAAGGGTTAGAATTTTAGGTAGATACTATGTGTGCGTATGTGTGTGAGTGCGCACAGTAATATTTAACAGTTGGATCTGTATATGCTATGATAGACACATTTCTGATATGTCTTGATTGTCATTTGATATTATGTATAAAAGATAATTGTATTTTGTACAAGCCCCAAACTGCCAGGAATCTGACCTGCACCAGTAGAACATCTTTCATCTTATCTTGTCGGCAACCAAATATACAATTGCCACTTTTAACTTTGAGTAAATGATAATAACTGATGAAGATAATCATAATCCAAAATAATAATAAATACTTGTCGTGATATATATACATACACACACACACACACATATATATATGTATGTGTGTGTGTGTGTGTGTGTTTCCAATGTTGTTATTGTCGGTATGACTTTTGAGGATAACTTCCTGTCAGCTGTTGAAGCATCTCAAAGGATAAGAGTATCAAAGAATCTCTGACAATTAAATCCAACTCCTGGCCTCCTCAAGGTGGAAATGTTTGGATGAAAATTAGTGACAGGTTTAATAATAGCCTCTTAAAACCAGTTTGCTTTTGGGCCGAGAGAGCTTATTAGTTTTACATAACTGCTTATCAAGGCAAAAGATTGTTTTTGTTTTAAAACGGGTATAGATGGGATTCCTCAACAAGGCTTATGATAACCTATTTAGGAGAAGGAAACAAATATAATACCTGTGTCTAAAGTGATTACCAGTTAACTTGCAAAGGCATATAACAACGTTATAATAATAGGGGTCTGGAAGCAATAATCTTGCATAACAAATATTTGTCAATGTAATCCAAGGCTCTAGAATGCCATCTTATTTGTTATCCAAACATTTATATAATATTGGTTCCCCGATTTATCGGAGAGGGACCTATGTTTTCAGTGGCGTGAGTCCGTTATTCCAGATGATTGCCAGATAACCATCTATTAGTTTTTCCTGAAATTTTGCCACAAATTGTATTTCATTAAATAGATATGCACAGTAAAAAAAATGTTTTTGCAAAAGTTCCCGTTGCATCCCCAGGGGCTCAAAAGAGGTCAAAACTGCCCCCAAATGGCCCAAAATGACATTTTTTGCCCCATAGCATTTGATCCATCCATTAGATTTTCCTGAAACTTGACCAAAATGTGGAGGCCATTGTTCTTAATATAAATTCAGTATGGGTGACCCTGACAAAATTCTGGTTCGCATCCCTCTGGGACTTTTATGGCTAAAAAAAAATCCCTTCTCGGAGCTCTTTTTTTCATATTACTCAAAAACTTGATATGTATGTCTATATAGTAGTTTTCCATGGTGATGAATTCAAATATATATGTCTTAAGGCGTGAAATTGCACAGTTTGTCCATTTTCACTGGAATTTGGTGTTCCAAGGTCACAAATGCTCCAAAATTGCAAAAAATGACACTTTTTACCCCATAACTTTTGCCCCATCCATTAGATTTTTCTAAAACTTGGTGAAAATGTGAAGGCAACGTTGGCCCTTCACACTTCTCACA